>NC_090061.1:11847550-11873563 GCF_038355195.1 Osmerus mordax
TCAGAGCTTCACAACAGACTCTTTCACAGTGGTTCGGGACCAAGCTTATCGGGACCTGTTATCCCACGGTTGCCATGGCGGCGTTAGGAGGATGGAATCTGGCTGTGTGAGAGGTTCCATTCTCTCCACAACAATAGAGGCCCTTCTGGGCCCGCCATCACCCTCCAGCCTGTCCTCCACCTCCCCCTGGTTTTCCCCTGTCGTTGTCTCTCCCCGTCAGCAGACAGAGGGGTTGCCAGGGTACTGTCTCACCTGTGTTGACACACGTGGGAGACGCGGGTGACATTTTCCCAAATGTTCCTCCTCACTCATCACCGCTTGCTGTCTTCATACCTGACTGGTGCCGTTGCTGAGCAAACAGGGCAAGTCACATCATAAAAATGTTGGACTCACAGCAACCTGAATAATATTTTTGGGAGCATCTACAGGAGAACGGTTTTGAAAGGTTGAACGCATTGGTTGCAGGATTTCCATCAATCTGTTGGGGCTTGCTCGTCACTTAAACACTGTCTGGCTCCACATTCAGAGCTGAGGGTTGAGAAAGAAAGGATGACTGATGCATCGTAACTCTGTCATCATACCTCTTTCTTAACGCTTTCTTTGTTGGAAAAAACAAGCAGTGCACAAGCAGCTTCCAAGGACAGACCTGGGGTCAGCTTAGCAGCCCGAGTTTAACCCCAGCCATGAGGAGTAAACCATTCAAATCTCATCTCAGAGCAGCAATTATGGACCATTTCATCCCACTGGGCCCCATCCATGGCCGGAGGCGGCATACCACGTCAAAGGGAGGGGAGGCGGCCGTGGAAAATGACACTCTGTTGCTGCTTATCTCTCCTCAACGACCAGAACACCACAGGCCTGACAGGCATCACAACCTGGGACGTGTCAGGGAAAACACATGAACCTCATCGCTGTGTACAGTTTTCACAGGACCTGATAGCACAGCACATTTTCCTCAGGATTTGGATTCCCTTGTCATCCCATCTAAGTAACCTGATGCCCTGTTTACAGTTCTTGCCCTTGGGGGCCCACAGAGGTCACCTGTGCGCAGTACAAGCAGTGTTGCCTGAGGTGGGGTTCCACACTCTGCCTGCCTGTTGTGAAGACTTTGGATCTCAAGTCCTTCTCAGAGTTCCTCACATTGTACAGGGGAGGCTCTACATTCCACACCCTCCGCTAGGTGATGGAGACAGGAGTGTCCACGTGTGTGACACATGGAGAGAGGAGAGAGGGGCGCTGAGGAGTGGGGGGTGGGGGGCGGGGAGAGTGGAGGGGGTCCAGGATGAGGTTGTGTCTAAGGCGGCTAGTTCAAAAACATTTGCACTGCAGTCAGATCATATCTGGAAAATTGGTCTAGATGTCTGTAAATGTTTACAGTCTGTCATGTTCATGATATCTGCTGTCTGGCAGATCTAGTGTTTTTGTTAATAATGTTGTTGTCTAAGATCTGTGGACGGGGCCTTCCTCTCATGACTCATGCTTCTACCTCACGCAGGAAGAATCCAGTGACCCGTACATACCGCAGGCTAAGCAACCTGACCAGTGGACCGGACCAGATTGCAACTGTAGAGGGGGATTCCCCAGCCTACAGTTACACAGCTTCATTTCAGAACCAAGTGCTGAAGTGAGGACACTCACTTAAATTATTCATGGAGAAATGGTACACCTTTTCGCCTGTGGTTTTTAGAGAGGGAAGGGTTAGCGTTGCTTGGCAATGTGTGGAATTACTGAGACACGAGAAACATGTCACCAGCTATGAGGCTCTGTTCATGATCAAAACTACTTTGAATTCCACTTTCAACTCTCTTGATCTTGCTTTCACTCTCTCTCTCTTTCGACTTCTACCTGTCTCTTTCTCTTTCCCCCTCTCTCTCTTTCTCCTTCTCTCCCTTTCCCTCTCTTTATCTTTCCCCTCTCTCTCTCTCTCTCTCTCTCTCTCTCTCTCTCTCTCTCTCTCTCTCTCTCTCTCTCTCTCTCTCTCTCTCTCTCTCTCTCTCTCTCTCTCTCTCTCTCTCTCTCTCTCTCTCTCTTTCTCTGTTTTGTGATTAACCAGAGACCTAGAGACCAGGAGAACGGGTAAAGTGATCAGACAATGACATCACCCTTTTGCTACCTCACCCCCAAGTATATGCTTTATGTGTGTGTGCGTATGTCACTATTTCCCCCCACTGACTTCAGTCTCAGTGTTAGTCTATGGGGAACTGAAAGACCAGACTAGTCTAGACTGATGCTTTAAATCTCGTAAGTGACCCGTCACATTTTCAGGGTTTTACTGCTTAGCCACCAGGGTGGTGTACAAGAGGAGATCGGTGACAGAATATACTGTACAGCTCATTTATGTATGACTAAGTCCAAAGGAACAAAAACAATCATTTGATTGAAATCAGACGGTCTTACACCAGGTGAGTCATGTGTTTCGGGATGGCTACGGGCAAGCATGCTCATGGGAGGAGAGGAGAGATGGAGGGAGGCAAGAATTAGAGATGATTTGAAATCAATCCAGGTAAGAGAGAGCACAGCATTGATGCAGACAGGTGTGTGTTGCGCCCCCTGGTGGCATATGGTGAGAGCTTGGCCAGAGTCGCACACACTGACACACACACACACTCACAAACATCCCCTCACACACGCGAGCATACTTAATTGGTGTTGTGGAGGACTTTGAAAAGTGCGACCACGGTTGCGGTTTGTTGTCCTGCTTAGCGTTGCTAGGTGATGATGACCAGAAGGCTTGGCCGTCCTCCGTCACTCCCAGGTACACTCACTTCTACAGCCCCACACGGCCCCAGCACACCTGTTCACCCCGCCCACTTCCCGCAGGAAACAAGCCTTATATGGTAATACCTTGGATAGAAATCTGATAGGAGTCCTGTGCAGAGGCAGTTGAATCCAGTTGTGGCCTGTTCTCAAAAATAGTCCCTGAGTTAGTGTCATAGATTTCATGTTACAAAGAGTACGATTACAGCAATTTACAAATGGTTACTAAACACTTTACAGGAACACTCACTATTACTGTCTAGCACGGACTAGACTCACCTTAGACTGCTGCTTCCTGCCACTGAATCAGAAACAACACATGCATAGTCACTGACACACACACACACACACACAGTCACACACACACAGTCACACACACATAATCACAGAAAGACACACACAGTAATTTACACACAGTTGAACGCACACACAATCACAGAAAGGCACCCAGACACGCACACAGAGACACACACAGACACACATGCGCACACACACACACATACTACAGTGACAGACACACAAACATACCGGTCCCAGAACACACACATGAACAGTCCCGGAAACCCACGCAGAGACACACACACACAGTTATAGACAGGGGAACAAACACACACATAACACCCTGCTAATCTTCTCTATTTGTCTTAGATTTGGGTTCCTCGTAGTCATGGATGGGTGGTGCAGCTTGCCTTCCTAGAACACCCATGTCTGTCTGCCCAAACTCCTACATCACAGGAGGGAACCCTGGAAAACATAACAAGGCACCAAAAACGTCAACTCAAAACAAGCCCTTATCATCCACCAAAACGCATCCTCTTATCCGCAGGTTGCACCCTCCCACCTACACAGAGAGGGTGGGCCCGCGCTCCCTCGCTCTCACTGCTATCTGGGAGACATTGTGGTGGGCTTTTCCACTGCGCTGTCTCCCTCGCGGAGGGTCCACAACACGCTCAGGAAGTCAAGCCCACTCACCCAAGGGCGTGGCTGGTCCCACGGGGGTGTGTGTGTGGGCGTGTGTGTGTCCACATGTGTGTGTGTACATGTTTGTACATGTGTTCATCTGTGTCTGTATGATGGTGTGTCAGTGACGTGACTTTGTCCATCTGGCATAACAAAATGCAAACAGGCTATTAGAGGTTTCGAATAGGACACGATCACAAACGTATCGATCACGAATAACTGCGTATCTACATCCGAAATCGTCTGGTGACTAAAAATGATTTGGCTTCATGAATGATCTGTCACCCTCGACAGCCTGCATGTCTCAGCCAAACTCCCAAGTGATGTGTTGGGAGTTTGGGTCAGACTAAACCACTGGTTTGGGTGGTCCATCCAGGATGTCTCGCCCTTGTTGGCTGACTGACTGAAGTCTCGTCTGGGCCAACGTTGAGCAATGCCTGGGATGGTAAACACTTTGTGAGTGTGTGTGTCTGTGTGAGTGAGTGTGTGTGTCTGTGTGAGTGAGTGTGTGTGTCTGTGTGAGTGAGTGTGTGTGTCTGTGTGAGTGAGTGTGTGTGTCTGCCCGCCATGTGTCTGTGTATACTAGGTGTGTCAAGCAGCTTATATTGCTGAGTGTAACTGTACTTGTTAGGTGTGTCTTTTTGCGAGTATGTGTGTGTGAATTCAAGAGAGAGAGAGAGAGAGAGAGAGAGAGAGAGAGAGAGAGAGAGAGAGAGAGAGAGAGAGAGAGAGAGAGAGAGAGAGAGAGAGAGAGAGAGAGAGAGAAAGTGTTTTTGTTTATTTGTAGTTGTGAAGCTGACTTACAATTATAATCATCAGCTGAACACACACTCTTAGTAAAGTGAGGATGTGACCCCATCCCTGCTCCCTTATGACAGCCTCAGTGTCTCACCCAGACGACAAGAAGCTCGCTCTGCTCTCCTCCCCCACCAGCAGCTTGTACAAGACAGTTCCAGCTGGGCTCAGGAAACAGCAGTGAAATCATCTCCTTGTAACCAGCTGTTGTGCTGACACACGTATAGTGTTCATCCAGATGGTCCCTACACCCAGCGTGGTGTTCTTGGGGTGTGTGTGATCACGTCACCATCTGCATTTATCTCCCAGGTGGGCATACACACAAACACACACACATTCACATACAAACATACAGACACTCAAACGCACAGACCGACAGACACACACACACGTAAACATTTACACACACTCTCTCTCTCTCGCTCTCTCTCTCTCTCACTCTCTCTCTCTCTCTCTCTCTCTCACACACACACACACACACACTCACTCAAACATAGAGACAGTCATACACATACACACACACACACGCACACACAAACACAACTTCTGATCCGACATCATTCGTTTACTGCATCCACAACAAAGACACTTGAAAGAGGAAAACAGTTCTGAAGTCCTGCCCAACCCTAACCCAGAAACATCCACACATCAGGCTCACTTAGCTGTTTGTTCCCACTTACCAATGTGGTTTCTGCCTTAGAGTGGAAGCCAGTCTTGTCACGAAGGGCTGACACATTCAGAGTTTTCTATAACTGGAGTTCGATGAGATGCTCCTCTGTAAAGGTGTATCGCCATCATGTGGCAGGTTTGGGTACAACTTGACCAGCTACCTCAGAACTCAGAAGAGTGGATACAACAGGCCTGAACCCTGGCCTGTTTTACCTGAGGTGCCCTATAAAAAGGGTAGATAGGGAAGCATAGCTTGAGAGAAAGATCATTCTTTTGTCCTGAAGACATCGTCCAAAGTTCTTACGATGATCACATGTTTTCGTGTTTCATAATTGGAATGAGTCCATGTAGGGAGGGAGTTTATGTGGTTTAAAGAGAATGAAGAGAATGGAATGTTTCAATGATGCAACATTCTCTGGGGAGTATGAAATGCCGGCTCAAAAACATGATGTCATGTACAGTCCTGGTTCTGTCACAGCCACATGACCTCTCCGACACCAGGGGGCGCTCTCAGGCCACATGGGTTCAGTTGAGGTTTGACTGTGGCCAAAAGAGAAGGTTTGTGATGGGTTTTATGGAACATGTTTGCACAGTAGAGAGCTAAACATGCAGCTCACAATCTCTGTGTCCTTCTTTGGTGGACATGTTTCCCTTTGAAAGCAAGAATTAAAGTCAATAAAGAAAACTCAATTTCACAATGGTTAACATTCAATTTATGACATTTTATTGATATCTGTGTAGCACTCATAAGGTCCAGAAACTCAATCATTCCACAATAAATATTAGAGATAAAGAGAGAGAAAGAAATACATTTCTGTTCCAAGACTTTCTTCCAAGACTGATTTTCAAGTATGAGTTGTTTAAGTACAAGTCATTGAAGTGATGTGAGTTCAAATCTAAATCTGCTACCAGTAAGAATATAACATGCTTACTCTGTTTAAACAGAACTACATTGTCTATCTTCATGCGTTATGCATAAAGAACAGAACAGAAAGTAGAAAGGGGTGCCTCTTTGTTGTGTTTTGAAACAGATTTTTTTGCAGAAAATCTCATTCAGATCACATGTACAGAGTTTCAAATAAAAACTTGAAATGATCTTCTATCAAACCATCCCATGATAAGCAACGGAAAAGAACACAGATTCATTCTCCCTGGTTGCCATGGGAACAAGCAAACAACACCCCAAGCTAACATTAGACAGCCCCCGTGTACACTGTTAATGTATTTGGAAACCAAAGAGGCTCCATGAAGACTAGCGTCTTCTATTTCAGGATCTCTTCCCCCCCGTGTTGGGCAGATTGGAGGGGTGTGTAGCAGTCTGGTGGTGTGGGGTTGGGGCTGGCGGTCATCCCTGTGGGGACGTAGTACATACTCTCCAGATAGCTCTGGTCCAGCGACGAGTGGCTCTGAGGCTCAGGCTTGGATCCCTGGCCGGAGGGGCTCCCATAGCCCACCCCTGCCCCATTGTGGTGCATCGTCCCTTGGGCCGGGGCCTCTGGGTGCCGGGGTGGCTGGGGCTGAGCCTGGGGGTGAGGTGGAGGAGGGGGCACTGCATAGGGCAGGTACTGGGGGGCAGGGGCATACATGTTGGGGTTGTGGAGGGAGGAGTAGGGGGCTGCAGAGGGGGGATAGATGCCAGAATGGGACATAGCCTGCTGAGGGATGAGGACCTCTACGTACTGACCGGTCTCTGGGTCAAACAGCATCTTCCTTAGGGGCTGAACCGGTACTTCGATGTAGAAGTACTTGCCCGTCTCTGGATCCATGAGTACCCTGCGAGGGGTCTGACCGTAGCCCAGACCCCCGCCACTGTCTGGGTACAAGCTGGAGCCGTCCCCCCCGTACTCAGAGCCATACGAGGGCCCCAGGCTCTGGGGGCCACACAAGTACTGGGGGCCGGCATCCATAGGGGGTAGGTTGGGGGAGTGGCTGTGGCTGTGGTCGATGTAAGGCCCCCCGCCTCCCCCCTGCTGCTGCTGCTGCTGGGGTGAGCGATGGACAGGCGGGCGTCTCGGATCCATGTGCTGGGGGGGCTGGAGGGGGCGGTCGCCTGGGCAGGGATGCAGCATGGAGGGGTGGGGCGGGCAGGCGGGGCCAGGGGGTTGATGGATGGGCTGGTACATGGCCGGGGCATGGGTGGATTTGGGCGAGCTGGGCTGGTAGGTCAGAGCCTGGGGTTCAGGTCGGCACTGCTGGTGGGGGAGGTGGCGAAGAGGGGGCTGGGCCATGGGGTAAGTCAGGCTCTGGCCTGGAGAGTGGGAGGGGGCTGGAGGGGTGAGGCTGTGGGGGCTGTGGTGGTGGTGAGGGGAGGTGAGGCTTGGGTGGGAGGGGCATCCGGAGGTGCAGAAGCAGGGAGGGGGCCGGGAGGTGGGGTGGTAGCGGCTCAGCTTCCTGGAGGTCAGGTCTGGCAGGAGCAGGGGGCTGAAGCTTTCTCTCTCGTCGTAGCTGGGGGGGTCGTCGGAGGCGTAGAAGCAGAGGTCATCGGTTCTGTAGGTGCGCTCGTTGGACAGGGAGCGGTGGAAAGGCTGGTGTGAGTACCCGGGGGCCTGAGAGGTCGAGACCATGGCAGCTTGTTTCGTGTTGTGGAAGGTCCCTGGCACGGCTTGTTCCCTGGGGTATGTGGTTTTGGGATACTGCGGGTGGCTTCTTAGATCCACAACAGCTGGTTGGCTGGGCTGGCTGGTCAGGGATGAGGCAGGGGCTTGGGCAGCTGAAGGGGGTTGAGCTGGGACGGGGTTGAGGGTTGGCGGTCTTTGTGCAATGCCTGAGATCTGAGTTGACGTCCCTGGCTGCCTGGTAGCATCAGTGGACACCTCCGTTTCTGCCGACGCTGATCTGTTGGAGAAACTAGACATGGTTGTTGATGTTTTACTCGGTGGTGGTTTGTAGCTGGAGACGGCCGAGACGGCTAACTTCCTGGTGTAGTTGGCTGGCGCATTGTCATTGGAGGGCTGTCTGCGGGGTGTGGCCAGGGTAGAGGCCTGTTTCTGCGTGTTGTCGATCACCGTCCGCTCGTCCTCGTTCTGCTGGGCCATGATCCACTCCGAGGTCTTCTGGCTCTCATTGGACAAGGAGCGCCCATCAGCTGGCTTGAATCTGTAGCTTGGCTTTGGCGCCACCGTTGGTTTCTGGGAGTTGTTGGCTATGGACCGGACTTCGATGGTTTGAGGTCTGTTGCTTGGTGACGTGTTGACAGCCGTCTCCTGCTTGTGCGTGTCTTTCGACATCGACCTGACCTCGATGGCCTGCGGTCTGAACCGCCGCGTGGCCGGGGACTTTGGACAGACGGGGGGCCCTTGTTTCTTCACTGCCTCCACCTCCGTCTGCTTGAGGGGGGAGGGTGTTTGCTGCTGCGTGTTTCGCTGCGGAGGAGGTGGCGTGCCTTGCCGTGTGTCCCTCCCTGTAGCCTTGCCGCCGAACCTCTCCTCCTCGCGCTGCTTTTCCGGGGTCGATCGGACCTCCTCGTCTGTGGGGGGCCCCGTGGGGCCGGACCTTGGGCCGGGCAGAGAGGAAGAGGCTGGGGCGCTCACAGTGGAGGAGGAGGAGGACAGGGTTCTCTCTCTCTGGCCGTGAGACGGCCCCGCAGGTCTGTCCGCGGGGCCAGAGGTTTGGAGGGGGATCTCCAGGCGGTTGACGTGCTTCCGAGGGACCCCTCCTCTGACTCCTCCTCCAGCCTCAGTCGGCCCCTCACTGACCACAGCGCCAATGTCCGCCTGGTAGCCCTTTTCCCTCACTAGCATTGAGACCGAGTGGCTACTGCTGCTGCCGGGGGCAGCGTTGGAGATGGGACCCGGAGAGGGTGAGGTGGGTAGGGTTGGGGTGGAGACTGCAGCCTGGGTTGGGGTCAAGGCTGGGGGCTGGGACGTGGTCGAGCCTGGGCTTTGGGCCTGGGCTGGTTTGACCTTGCTGGTTCCGTCGTGTAGCACCATGGTGGCAGAGGACACCTCTCTGTCCTTGCTGAGGGCTCTGGGGATGCTTCCCAGCATGGGCGGTTTGGAATCTCTTCTCATCACCTCCCGCTTCTCGTCTGAGGCACTGCATGTTGTTGTCTCTGTGCCTACCGAGTCTCCAGAGGCAGCGATCTGGCAGGACTCGGCGACGTCCTCTGTTGTGTGACTCCTAGGTGTTACGTCAGGGGAATTCCCTGGCTCTTTAGGTCTCGGGGGGGACAGCTGTGGGGGAGAGGACAGCGCTTCGTCCGTGAGTTTACCTCCTCCGGCTGACTTGCCGGAGGTCGTCATGTCCTTGTTCTCTCGCCAGCTGACTGCCTTGCATTCTATCTGCATGAGCTGAGGGCGAGGCAGGGGCTTGGCCCTTCTCTGGGTGGTCGGAGTGACGGGCTGGAGCTTTCGCTCCACCCTCGCCTCCTCTCTCGTTTCCTCGTGCCTCTCCTCTCGCCTCGGCTCTGTCTCCTCCCCTCTCTCCTCCTCCCTCCTCTCCTCCCCTCTATCCTCCTCCCTCCTCTCCTCCCCTCTCTCCTCCTCCCTCCTCTTCTCCCCTCTCTCCTCCTCCCTCCTCTTCTCCCCTCTCTCCCCCTCCGTCCTCTCCTGCCTCCTCTCCTCCCCTCTCTCCTCCTCCCTCCTCTTCTCCCCTCTCTCCCCCTCCCTCCTCTCCTGCCTCCTCTCCTCCCTCTCATGCGTAGGCAACGTGGCACTGGTGGGCTTGAACGACAGGTTGTATGTGTTCTTCACCATCCTCCTCACGTCTCTCACTCTGTGCATGGGAGCCCTGGCTCTCCCGTCCCCGTTCGCCTCCGCCTCCTCCGCCCTCCCCTCGCCTCTCGGCCCGAACCGCTCCTCCTCAGACTCCGTCTTCCCCGGGTTGCCAGGGGGAGACGACTCGCGGCGGGGGTCAGGTTTGGCGTCCAGATCCGGCATGAGGGAAACGTTTATGGAGGATTTCTTCTTCTCTGCGGCAGACCTGGGCTTCAGGGTTATCTCCGGTGTCCTGGACATGTACGTGCTCTTCATGCTGGGAGGTGCGTAGGTCCCTGAGTCAACGCTCCGGCACTCCTTCTCTCTGTTTGTCATTCCCTCCTGCGTGCCGCCGGCTCCGGTGTTCCTGGCAGCGACATTCTCTGCTGAGTCACCGCCCTCTTTCTCCTCTGTTTTATTTTCATCACCCGTTTGTCTGTCTTCCATCCTGGGGCGGTCTTTGCCTCTGGCGGGGCGGTTTTCATTTAACGGTACCAGCGGCTCTGATCTGATCTTTGGACTTTCAGGGTTCGGTTTCCTGTTCTGAGAATCAGCCGCCTCATTGGATGACGGCCTAATGGTGGAGTTGCTGATAGTAGCAATATGGGGGCTTATTCTAACACTGGGCTTCATTCCAAAGCCTTTCTGTTGACTAGTGTCACTGTTTGGACTTGCTCCTCTGTTGACAGACATGTCTTCAGGAGAAAGGCTGTGCTCTGAGTGAAAACTGGAACTGAAGCGATGGGTCTCGGGTTTAGAGGACTCTTCAACTGGTGACACCACACTCTCGAAGGGCAGAGTCTTGTCCTCAGGTGGGCATGAGTCTTCTCCCTCTTGTTGGTTGCTTTGTTTACCAACACTCTGCATCTTTTTAGACAGCACACTTTTGATTAGGCAGGTGGCCATCTTGGTTTTGGTGCAGGTCTCATCCAGAGACACAGACTTCTGAAGTTTAGACTTCCTGACTCGCCTGTCGGCGGGCTCTGGGCTGGGCTCAGGGTGATAGGAGTCCTCCAGGGCTGCGGGGGTGCTGTGCTGTCTCACCAGCGTCTCCTTGGAGCGTCTCTGGAGAGTGGGACTGTCCATCATCCCCGTGACCCCTGGACTGTCGCTCTCACTGCCCTCCCCCTGCCTCCTCTCCTCCGTGTTCCTCCTCTTCAGCTGAATCTGTCTCTTGGGCACTCCCCTCCGTCCCCTCCTCACCTCTTCCCGCTCCACGGCCACGTCCACACACTCGAAGCTGCCCATCTCATAGCGCTTGGCCGGGTCCAGGCCGTCGGGGTAGTAGGACAGATGGGGCGGCTGGCGGGGGAAGTCTTCGTTCTCCAGCCGCGGAGCAGATCCCCTGAGGTCGGCGTACGCCAGCCAGGCAGCGTTGGCCGCGGCCGGGCTGTCCTGAGTGGAGGGCCGGGAGACATTGGTGGACGAGCGGTGGCTGGAGTTGTACATGTCCAAATAGTCCCCCTCGGGGCTGGACAAGCTGCGGAAGGCCACATCCGTGAACCACTTCACCTCATTGTCAGCCTCATCCAGCTCACTGCCCATGCTGGGGTTGTTGGAGCTGGGGCAGGGGCCTTCGGCGATCGCGCGGCCGGGAGCCGAGCTCCCTTTCTGGGGCGCTGCGGGCTGGAATCTCCGGGTGGGCCCGCCTCCCCTGGTGTTTGCCTGGGAACTGTGGGCTCTGAGTAGACTGTGTTGTTGCTGTCTGCTGGCGAGGAGGCTCTCTGTATGGCTGCGCGCTGCTGGCATTCCCTGACGAGTCGATCTGCTTGTGGGAGTTGCGCTGTGGCTCGCAGGCCCTTTTCTATTCCTGGCACTGAATGACAGCTCAACCTGTTCCCCTCTGTAACTGGCCTCCCCTGGCCTCCCCTCCCCCTTTCCCAGAGCCTGCTCCTCCCTCTGCCTCTCCTCCTGCCTCACCCTCTCTCTCTGGTTATCCCCCTCCCTCATTCTCACCCGCTCTCTCTCCCTCTCCAATTTGTCCCAATGAAGCTGGCTGTGGCCGCGGTCGCTGCTTCGGTCACCGGGGGAAACATTTGGGCTCCCCCTGGATGTGACAGGCTTCAAGGCAGGCTTCCTGTGACCCCGTGGAGGTGACTGGGTGACCTGGGGCCGAGGGGGGCTGTGGGCCCTGTTCTGCCACAGTCTTTGGGGCTTGTCTGGAGGGATGATATGCACGGGGGTGAACCTGGTCAGAGGAGGAGAGGGGGTACTCCTTCTGTTCCTGTTCTGAGCCATGACGCTGGGTCTCTCTCTGATGTCAGCCCTGGGTTTGGGGGGTGTCTGTCGAGCTGGCGGGATAAATTGGGGGGAGTGCTGGTTGTGAGGGTCAAGGGGCGGGGAGATGGAGGAGTGTGGGGACTTCAGGTCCTCCAGCCTGGGGGCCGGGGAGGTTGGCGTGCCCCTGAGACCAGGGGAGATGGTGGGGCTTGGATGTCTGAGGATGGCTAAAGGCTTCTGGACATCAGGAGACCAAGAAGACTGGCCTTGATTCCTCTGTACCGACGGAAGACTAAGCTCCTTGTCTTCTTCCAAGGGAAATGCTTCCATGTGGTTGTATGGATGTTGAATTCCCTCAGGTGTTAATTCTTGGAAGTTGCTATGTTCTGGTGACCGTCCTATAGCCCTTGTCGCGATTGACAAAGGCGAGGCTCTAAGTTCAGGTGTGTGGATGGGACTCCGTGCAGCAGGGGAGACAGCTGTCGTGTCTGGCTCAGGTGAGGACACTTCAGGGATCTCTGCTACTGAGTAGACCCTGTACTGTGTTTCTGACACCTCAGGTGAGAAAGAAACCTTTGTTGACTGGATTGGAGAGCAGGGGGATTCGTCCCTGGGTTGAGGGGAATTCACTTTAGGCGAGGATTCTTTATCTCTAGGTTGTGGTGAGGGAGTTTGGTATCTCGCTTCAGATGAGGGGGAGGGATATGCCGGCTCAGATATTTGGTATCTTGTTTCAAGTGTTGGCTCACGTACAAGAGTTTGATATCTTGTTTCAGGTGTTGACTCTGAGCCAGGAGTTGGATATCTTGTTTCGGGGGAGGGGGTTGGGTACCTGTGTCCAGGTGACGTTTCGGTTTCTCTTCCCTGGGGCGTCAGGACACTGCAGAGGACTCCTGTGATCTGGGGAGAGTCCCGTGGGTCAGGTGACGGGGCTGTGCCTATGGAGTCAGCTGAAAGACGTCTACTCACAATGGGAGGTGTGGTGCTCCGAGAGCCAGGGGACAGGTGTGGTCCTGCCCCAGCAGACAGATGTGTCCCCCTGGGCTCAGGTGAAGGTGTGTCCTGGTGCTCAGGTGGGAGGATGGAGTAGGAGAGGCCTGTAATCTGAGGAGAGGAGGCCAAGCTACGTGGGTTTGGGGAGGAGGAGAGAAGATGGGGTTCTAGAGAGTTGAAAGAAGGATTCCCAGGAACTCCAGGGGAGGGGTCCCTTCTCCTGACCTCAGGGGAAGATGCCGTGACTCTGATTTCAGGTGAGGGGGCTGTGTTTCTGCACTCTACAGGAGAGCTGTTAAACCTGGGTCCAGGTGACAGGGCTCTAGTGTATGTTATTTCCGGTGAAGAGGCACACGGGATTTCAGGGGACGTGGGGCTGTCACACCTAACTTCCGGTGAGGGCGTCCTTCCCCAGGCTTCTGAGGGGGAGGGTGTGGGGAGCAGGTCAGGGGAAGAGCCTGCTCCTCTGTACACACACGGTTGTTCTCCCAGGTCAGGTGTGGTGGCTGGAAAGGTGACTGATGGGGGAGGGGTGTACCCCGGGCCTGGCGTGGAGATGGAGCTCCAAGGACAGTTGGACAGTCTTGAGTCCGGGTTGCCAGGCGTTGGGGTGATGGAAGGGGATATATGAGGGATGAGCTCGGGTGTGGAGACAGAGTCCTCTATGTCGGGGGTGGAGCCTCTGCTCAGGAGGTCAGGGAGGGAGACCCTCCCTCTCCGCTCGGGGAAGGGGGAGGAGCTGGCCTGGGCGTCAGGTGAGTGGGCTCCGCCCCTCGACTGCGGCGACGCCGACGTTTCTCTGGACCGAGAGGAGGTGTCTGTGCAGCTGAACACTGGGGAGGGAGTGGGCGTGATGTCAGTAGACGTGGATGGAAACCAGGGCTCAGACGAGGAGGATGTAGATGTCGGCTGAGGGGAGGAGGCTTGGACTCCTGGTGAGGACAAAGGGGATGGGTTCCTCCGGTACGAGAGAGGTTCGGGAGAGGGAGTCAGCCTGGACAGGCGAGGGGAGGGGCTGGGGTCAACGCCCCCGTCTCTGGGGGTGAGGCTCCTGGGTCTGGGCGACAGGCGAGTGTCTCGTGGAAGAGGGGACGAGACCGGACCTCTGGAGCTGGGCGAGGACGACACTCCAGAGCAGGCTGATCCTCTTCCGTCAGACGTAGGGGTGCTGGAGGTAGTGTACCGTGGGGAGGGGGTCCTATCTACACTGGTACACCTCTCCAGCTCACTATCACCCGTCCTCAGTCCCGGTGGTAGAAGGTGAATGCTTTTTGGCTCTGGAGTTTGTCTGCAGTCCTGAATCTGCAATGGAGCCTCTGAACAGAGCTGGCCTGATGGGCTTGTAGCTGAGACTCCAGAAGGTTGTAACTGTCTGTGTCCAGGTTTCTCGAGAGAGGCCGGGGAGCCAGGCTTCTCGAAGGAACCCTCTGAGACTTCCACGTCGCTAAGCTGCTCCGAGCTCGACGCCGTGTGGTAGGACCCCGACGAGTCGTTGGCCTCATCCACCGGGGATGGGACGGGTCTCCTGGTTGCCTCCCGTTGGGGAGGAGGGGCGGCGGATCCCGA
This sequence comes from Osmerus mordax, assembly GCF_038355195.1. Classification (NCBI taxonomy): domain Eukaryota; kingdom Metazoa; phylum Chordata; class Actinopteri; order Osmeriformes; family Osmeridae; genus Osmerus; species Osmerus mordax. The sequence goes on from NC_090061.1 coordinate 11,862,205, forward strand.
GGCGGGGCTGCTGGAGAGCGAGGCGGCCTCGCAGTCGTCGCTGAAGATGTCGCAGAGGCAGGTGGTCTCGGAGATGGCGCTGCGGTGGCTGGGGATGTTGGTGATGTCGAAGATCTCCACGTGGTTGGGCGTCCCGTCGCGGTTGCGCAAGGAGAAGGTGCGCGGCGCGTTGCGCAGGAAGGAGTAGCTGTCCCCCTGGAGGGTCCAGCTGTCCATCGCTGGGTACGGAGCTCCAGAGAGTCCGAGCTGCCGGTCCAGTCTCCTCTGCCTCGGCTCCTGGGGCCCGGGGCTGGGCTGTCTGCCTGCACTGAGAGGAGCACACGGTCACCTGGCTTGTGTTCTCACGTGTCTACTCGTAGCATACACTCTTTCATAACAATGTCGAGTTTGTGTTCCTCGTGTCATTGTGTCACATGTGTAACTGAATTGATAACAGGTTCGGTTCGCGTCCACAGTCACTCATGCATTTAAACTCGTCATTCACCTCCTCAAGTATCAAGTCCTTTCATCCTAGTGCCCCAAAGAATACCTGACAGTCTAATTAGAGCCTGGTGCCATGTCTGTGGCTGAAACAGCCATGCTTACTTCATACTGTATTTCAAACATATGCAGGATGTGCATCTTTTCAAATGAATAAAGATGAATAAACCAAACTGTTCCAAAGTGCTTCTGTCATCTAAATGAGTTAGTCATACACCAAGTACATAATCGGCGTACTCTGAGTAACATGAAGCATTTGCATTCAAAGTCATCGAGTTCAATGCACATCCTCATCAGTGCAAACATTTGATCGTTGAAGCCTGGCCTCCTTACATCTGCCATACAGTATTAGTTTCAAACTCTCATTCTGTACCACACACCATGCTGCCTTGCCTGGTGGAGCATGCTCCCTGGTAAGTGAGAGATCATAGAAAGCTCAAAGGATGTCTACTGTACCTTTGGCTGAAGATGGGACTTTCCCCGAGGATTGAGTTCTATGTAGCAGTAACTCTCCCTCATCCAGTCCACTGCTTCACAGGTCCCCGACACAGTCCAGCCAGGCTGGAGCTGGACATGCTGTAGCCTGGTCCGACTCACTGGGTACTGTGCATTACCACAGGACAGGAAGACTGTGCTCTGCCACTGCAACCCTGCCCCAGACAACTTCAAAGTCTCATTGACACCACATTATAAAAAGAGACATTGATAGTAAGAGCCAGGGAGAAAAGCACTCTGTCTCTCTCTCTGTCTCTGTCTCTCTCTCTCTCTCTCTCTCTCTCTCTCTCTCTCTCTCTCTCTCTCTCTCTCTCTCTCTCTCTCTCTCTCTCTCTCTCTCTCTCCCTCTCTCCTTTTCTCCCTCTCTCTCTCCTCTCTCTCTCTCCTTCTCAGCCCCTCCCGGGCTTCTGAAGCCCGACCTGGTTATGCTGTTTTTTTTCTCTCCAGTCTGAGGTTGGTCTTGGCAGCGTCTCCCTGGTGTGAGCTATGCTGGGGTGGGGGTTATAGTTAGCAGCAGGTGGTGATCCAGCCAGGATGGATGCATGCCTCTGGAATCTGACACTCCAGGCCAGCTCAGTCACAGGGCCCCCCTATATATAGAGCCACACTTTCGGTGGGGATGGCTTGATTTAGCTGCCTGGACCAGCCACCAGAGTGTGGGGAGAGACACGGGAAGCAGAGAGGCAAACACTGTGTGTGAGTGTGTGTGTATGAGAGAGAGAGAGAGAGAGAGAGAGAGAGAGAGAGAGAGAGAGAGAGAGAGAGAGAGAGAGAGAGAGAGAGAGAGAGAGAGAGAGAGAGAGAGAGAGAGAGAGAGAGAGAGAGAGAGAGAGAGAGAGAGAGAAAAGATGGGGGATGGTGGAGTCTGAATGTCAGGATAGGGGATCTCAGGTCAGGTCTAGAGGTTATAAGTTGTAGACCACCCAAATGCCACAAGTCACATGCAGGTCCCTTGAACACATGCAGGCCTCCAGTAGGAGCTACAGTAAGATCACTTGATAACGCTTCAGAGTGTTAACATGTTACAAGCCGCTGGTTGCTGCTTAAATAGGGTGAGCTCACTGTGATAAAGCATTATTCCTGTATTGTTCCTTACACTACATCAGACGTTTGCATCCCACTAAAAGTTCAATCCTGCAATAAAATCTAATCAAAATCAAATAAAAATGTATTTGTATAGCCCTTTTTACACGCAAGCATGTCACAGAGGGATTCACATACGCCCATAGAACTGCCCCTCAACCAACCTAAACCCTCAAGGAAGACAAGGAAAAACTCCCAGAAAAACTCACTGCAGGAGAAAAAATGGAAGAAACCTTGGGAGAAGCAATTCAGTGAGGGATCCCCTCCTCCAGAGACGGTTGGTGAGAACACAGGCTTAACATAGTCATACAGCAGGGAAGTGTCAATGGGTTTTGAAACATCAAAATCCATTGTTCAACTTGGTAGATGTAGGAAGGGACCGGGAAACTCGCTGTTGCCCGTCAGACTAGTTTCCGGTTGGCGACCAGGTCCAGCATTGGCAAACCGACGACCAGGCAGGTGCTGACAGCTCAAACCCCTTACACACCACAGGGAATGTGTGGAGGGGGGACAGAGAAAAGAGAGCAGGGATTAGAGAATGCCAGGAGTAGCTAACAGTTACAGTCATATTTAGAATGAGATCCCCACCGGTCAAGTGTGGACTAGTGCAGCAATTTAGCAGAGCAAAAAAAGGGTATTTGATGCAGCCCTAGACATTAAGACAGCGCCAGCCCCCCTCGGTTGGAACATGAAATCTGTTCCAGGGGAAAGAACTCTAAAATAAGTTATATTTATAGAATAAGGGTGAGAATGCCCCGTCCCCCGTTGTCACCAACTAGTAACGAAAACTATAACAATAACAATATACAGTAACAGGTTTACTTTATTTGCAATGCTGCACAGTGCTTCCCTTTTACAGTCACTTGAATAAAAGTGTCTGTTAAATAAATGCATCTAAAACTTAAATGTTACCTTTTGGAATGGATACAGTATATCGTGTTATCCTATAAATGGTCATGTGACTGGACTTGTCTGATGGTTTATGATTATTCTATGGGTGATGTAACTTCAGTAACTTGGCTTGTGGGTGACTGGGTTTCAACCTGCCCAGTGTGCATTGCAGCTCCAACAACAGAAATGGTGACTGTGTTGGTGGGAGTCCTGGCATGAACAGACAGTGTTGAAATGAACCTGATCTCCCCAACCTAATTAAGCAGGAGATTACCACTCATTTACAGCCATCAGCTGATCCAGGGGGATGGAAACTCCTTGAGCACAGGTCCCATTGACAGTTAGATACGGAAGTGACTGAGGGTGTGTTATGGCAACATGTCGGAGATGTGGAGGAACCTACATACATGGACCAGGGCACAAGGTCACCTCTAAACACAGATCCATAAGCACCACTCTTTCGGTCTCAACCACCACGGGAGCTAACTGTATAGAACCAGGGTCAATGTCATTCTACACCTGGGCCTGGCTCTTCATCTGGGACTGGCTACTCAGCCTTGATGTACTCGGTACTGCCTCTATACACCAACCTCCATGGAGAGGGCTAGATCATTCTACAGTACACTGGCCAACATTATTTTATGACACGTTATACATATCCAAAGATATCACTGGGCAGACACAAAGTTAACGTTTTAGAGAACGCACAATTCTAGAGAGCGGTAAGCCACTACTAGGCTCTAGGCATTAGAATGAGTATGAATTGTGTGAAAGTCTATGTATTTTGGTATGCTCAGTCAATGCTGTGATCCTCTATCTAATTCTCTGCTTCACTCTCTATTTTGGGCTCTGCTTGCCTGCCTACCTGCCTGCCTGCCTGTCTACCTACCTACCCACCCGCCTGCCTGCCTCTCCACCAATTTGCCAGACTTCTTGTCTGCCTATCTGTCCATATTTCTGTCTCTCCTCCCACCAGACTCCCAGGCCTCCCAGCCTCAGCAGGCCAGAGTAAGCCTCAAGGGGAAAGAATGACAGGAGTCTCAGCTATGGGGGTTTTATGTCCAGATCACGCCGGGATTACACTCACTGTAGCCCCCTTGTCTGTGACACTAGAAACACCCGCTCAGTCAGCAATACAATACTCCCACTGCACCTGCCAACCATGCAGATCCACTAGGCTGGGCACCAGTCTGTTCCTGTGCTGACCAGGACGCCCTGGGATCACAGATGAATCACAGATGAAAATAGCCCTTTCAGCTTTTTTTTGTTTGGTGTATTGTCATGAAAGTGTCATATTTACTTTGTTGTTCAGAGACCAGTGCGACCTAAATAATTGAATGTTATTTCCTGTTGTTCATTCACTATGACCTGTTTATGTGCAGTGGTCCTATCTTTGGGACAAGATCCTCAAGTGGAGTCCAGTCCAGTCTTATGATAGGACAGCCTATTTAGGAGCTAGCCATATTCATGACAAATGGGAATATAAACATGCAAGATCACATTTCGTTTCTGTCTTTTTTGAACTGCCCCAGTTTATTAACTTGTCCTTTTTAGGATGTCAGTGGGAATCTGTGGCCTAACAACAATTGAATAGAACAATTGAACAGTTGAATCATATTTTAATGAATTGATTATCTTGTGATCTCAACCAAGCGTCTAGATAGTGCATTCCTACAAAGAATATGCAAAAAAGCCTGCTTTGCATTCATTCTAGTAGGTTTTATCATATATTTTGTCTCACTTATTGTTCACCTTCCAACATGAAAGAGCTAATGTTACATTCGGGAATCCCCTTGTCTAAATTGACGCCTGGTGCTGTTTATGTCACTTACGCCAGCCATCCTGGAATTCAGACACATGCAGCGCCACCTGCCGTTCACTTCTCCTAGCGGCATTTGAAACAAAATAATTAACACTGATAGAAAATTCTTTGAATTAGTAATTATTGCAAAGTTTTTAATTAGGGTGAAAACTTTTACTGTGAAAAATGTGTTGACTCGAGATCTTGAGACAGGAAGCGCATATCGTGAGGGCCACTGGTGGAGAATCGGTGTCACGACAGGCAAGCCAGTATTTATTTTGATGTTTTGTCTAATAATTTACATTTAATATATTACGTTCATGCATTTCAAAACATTTTTTTAAATTTACAATATGTATTTTAATGTTTTTGCTTCCATTCTTGCACTGTAATATGGTGGTTAAATAAATTTGTTGCTAGGTCAGACATGATTATTAGCTGTCCATCGCAGGCTAACGTTAGCTTGTTTTATTAGCCATCGTTAGTAGCTACTAGTAGCGTAGCTAGTGTTTGTTTACGTTATGCGACAACTTGTTTTGAGGCAGAGGAATTGAATTGCACTTGTGACAAGTCAACGTTTAACCTTCGCTACCTATATACCAGATATATTATTTCAGCCAGCTATCGCTTGTCCTATTTCATACGGTTTATATATATGTAGCTAGCTAGCTCAGCAAGTTAGCTAGTACAGTACAAGCTGGGAAGGTACTAGCTTGCACTGCTGGGTTGTTTTCTTTTGACGCGTTTAGCCCCTACTGTAACGTAACGTTAGCTTTACGCTAGGCTTGGCAGCTGTAGGTTTGCAGATCGGGCAAGCCGTTGTAGCCATATCATTATGTCAGACGCGAACAGTCTACAAGTGAGTTTGTCTTGACGTAATTCAACTGTTATATTGATCTACCTAGTGTTGAAATTATGCTAATAAGATTTCGTTGTAGCTAGCTAGCCATATTGACCGCTACAGTAGCTTACTATCTAGCTCGGCATTGATTGACAAGGCCCCAGCTGGGTATCACTAACTTGTGACGATTTTCTGGAACCCGCCTAATGTATTTTATATAATTTTGGGTCGCTAACTAGCATTGTGTATATAGATATTTTTTTAAGGATCGTTATTTATTTTACATTGAACGGCGTAGCTATCACATACTACGTGTCATGTATGTAGTGCTAGCTAGTTAAAGCTATGTGTGATTAGCTTGCTAGCACTAATGTTATCGACATCTTTGTTAGCTACAAAGTAACACAGTTAAAAGTTGGTTCCCACTTGTTGATCAACTTTATACCAGCCAGCTAACCAACCCACATTGTAAATTTACATCAGATTAAAGTCTTAACCTGCAAGCTAACTAGGCTCTTTGAACATCAACCCTGTTATTCAATATTGCCGTTGTCATAGCTTAATAGTTTATCCCTTGCTCATGTCGTGTCATTACCAATGGGGCAATGCCAAATGCTCTCACGGTCAGTGTCACTCAAGTGTAATTGGAGCTTAGCTACTTTGTTCATCAGTGGGACATTACATCTCATTTAAAGCAATCAAATATCCCAAATCAACCACTCATGTCATGAAGAATCACCACAAATCCCTCAAACGTGTTCTCTGTTCAGTGTGTCCTTTCTCTAAGCCTCTCTGTCCCTGTGCTGTTGCTCTGCCGTAGGCGGCCGTTTCTGTGTATGAGAGTGCCAGTCTCGCCGTAGCTATGGAGCAGTGTGCGTGTGTGGAGCGGGAGCTGGAGAAGGTGCTCCATCGCTTCGTCATGTATGGTCACCAGTCTGAGGAGAGGCTGGACGAGCTCCTGCGCACTGTGTGCGAGCTACGGGGACAGCTGGTCACGTTCGGTAAAGCGCACACACACACACACATACGGAGGAATGCATTACATGTACATTCAAGCAGTGTGTGTTTATCTGTACTTTTGCCCCGCTTTCCATGAGTTGACTGTATACAATACGCAGGAGCTCTAGAATTCTGCTCCACTAGTGAGTGCACAAGTAAAAATAGCCTGATATGTAATAAAGGGTCTATTTTAGACAGCCAAAACCCCATTAGAACTGTAATATAACTTGGCTCTGGTTGTGTAACCAGTGCTGTTTCAAAAGTGTTGATGCATTGGCATGATTCATCAGCTTTATATAACCATGCCCATGTTGGCATGTAACCTGCCTGTTTCGCCTACAGGAGTACAAGATACAGATTTTTCAGTCCTGTCTCAAACGATGGCTCAGTGTTGTAAGAACATTAAAGAAACTGTACAGATGCTGGCCTCACGACACAAGGACATCCATGGCAGTGTGTCTAAAGTGGGCAAAGCCATAGACAGGGTAAGCGTCTAACACACACACACACACACAGTGCACACAGCCTATCACCACCACGTCTAGAATGACAGTCCAGACAGATGAATCATCGTTGTGCCCGTTTGTAGAATTTCGACGCAGAGGTGAGTGCCGTGGTGGCGGAGACGGTGTGGGACTCGTCAGAGAGACAGAAGTACCTGAGCGAGACCATCGTAGAGCACCTCTACAGACAAGGCATGCTCAGCGTGGCAGAGGACCTCTGCCAGGTAAACATCCCACACCACAGACACCTCCCGTCCCACGGCACCTTTCATGTTATCGATGCCAAACCGGGGGTTGGGAGTCGCTGCTTCCAAGTGTGTTGAAGCAGCCTGTGGCGGCGCTGTGTGTTTTTTGTTGTCGCGCCCTGCAGGAGTCTGGCGTGGTCATCGACATGAGCATGAAGCAGCCCTTTCTGGAGCTCAACCGCATCCTGGAGGGGCTGAGGATGCAGGACCTCCGACCAGCGCTGGAGTACGTGGAGTAGCCCTCTCGTATCTCTGCCTCTCTCTCCATCTTTCTTTCCGCGTTCCTCTCGCGCTCTCTTGCACGTTGCCTCTCTCGCCGCCTCGCCTTCACTTTCTTTCTCTCTCGTCTGTGTGTGTGTCTGTGTGTGTGTGTCCTGCCAGGTGGGCGGTGACGAACAGGCAGCGTCTGCTCGACCTGAACAGCACGCTGGAGTTCAAGCTGCACCGCCTCTACTTCATCAGCCTGCTCAACGGGGGCATCGGCAACCAGCTGGAGGCCCTGCAGTACGCCCGCCACTTCCAGCCCTTCGCCTCGCAGCACCAGAGAGGTAGAGCAGCGCCAGGCAGCCAGGGGGCTGGGGTTAGGGGGGTAGCGTTGTAAGTCAATGTTGGGTACAATGTTAGAGTGGACATAAGCACAGGGGGACTCACCCTAGACCTGGTGCTGAAGAGAAGTTTCCCCATTTGCTTTAATGATATATAACTTGAACCAGACGAATAGTTCCCTTCTTTGTCTCCTCTTCATTATTGTGTGTTGTGTTTGTTTGTGTGTGTGTGTGTGGTGCCCCCAGATATCCAGATCCTAATGGGCAGCCTGGTGTACCTGCGTCACGGCATCGAGAACTCCCCCTACCGCACGCTGCTGGAGACCAACCAGTGGGCCGAGATCTGCAACATCTTCACCAGGGACGCCTGTGCTCTGCTGGGCCTCTCTGTAGAGTCCCCCCTCAGTGTCAGGTTAGTCACACGCACACTGAAAATCACACCTCAGTGTAAGCCGAGTCCCACAAACACACACACACACGCAACCCCCCCCCCCCCCCCCCCCCCTTCAGTGTGAAGCTAGACCGACACCGTACCGTAGGGGATGTTTGTGGTTGATGTGATCCCAGCCTGTCTTCCTCCCCAGCTTTGCGTCGGGCTGTATGGCGCTGCCCGTGCTGATGAACATCAAGCAGGTCATAGAGCAGAGGCAGTGCAGTGGGGTCTGGACACACAAGGATGAGCTGCCTGTAAGCCCTCCAAACCCCCCCCCCCCCCCCCCCCCCCCCCCCCCATTCTGTCTCTCTCTTTTTCCTTTTCTGCCTCCCCCTCCCCCATCCCTGTGCTCTCTCATCCATGTTCTTCTCTCTCTCGCCCTCTTCTTTCTTTTTGTCTCTCTTCTACTGGTGAGGCTTTCTCTCAGTTCTCTCGTACTTCTCCTACTGCCATCCCTTTCTCTCGCTCGCTGCTGGTCAGGGTCCTGCAGGCTACTCATGCTCGCTGTGTGGGGGGTGTGTTTGTCTAGATCGAGATCGACCTGGGGAAGAAGTGCTGGTACCACTCTGTGTTCGCCTGCCCCATCCTCCGGCAGCAGACCTCCGAGAGCAACCCGCCTATGAAGCTCATCTGTGGGCATGTCATCTCCAGAGACGCCCTCAACAAACTCACCAACTCCGGAAAGTAAGTTGCGGAACAGCTCTTTGAGTGAAGCTAATGCTGGGCGTCTTTGGTTGGACATTCCCCAAAGTGCTGGACAAGAAATGGTTCATGCGTAACTGATCGAGCTACGATAAACACATTTGAACATCTTCCTCTTGTCTCTCTCCAGGCTCAAATGCCCCTACTGCCCCATGGAACAGAACCCATCAGATGCCAAGCAGATCTTCTTTTGATACCGTTTCCCTTACCGCGCTCCAGAGAATGGCTGAACCTCCTCCCCGTTCCCCTCCCTTCCTCCGTACCCCCCCGGCTCCCTGCAGTCGGCCCAAGACGCGCCCGGAAGCCATCAGCCGCCCCTTCTGTATAGAGACCTGTGTGGATGATCCCAGTCTGGGCAGCACAGAGACAAGGGGGTCAGTCAGTATCAAAGAACGCCACAAGGAACACGACTCCGAAAAAGGATCACTCATTGACACTCATTTTTGCAACTGCCTGCAAACTGCTTACCGCCCCCCCCCGCCCTCCAAGACATGTACTGCTTTACCATTTTCATTAGTTTTATTGAGTTATGGATGACTGCTAGTTTCTTTCCTCTCCTCCCCCATCGGTAGGTTTTTGGACAGAGAATGGGCTGAACGATTATGTATGGGTGACTGGGTTTAATAGCGGCTTGTTTCAGGATAGTATTTAAACTTCTATTATACAGAGACAGTTCAGAGAGACCTTTTTGAGAAAGTATATTCACATATAAATTGTATCGATGGCTTATTTGCTGGTGGAGGTTAATCGTAGTAGCAGTCTGTTGTGAATGAAAGACGTGGTTGAGATGACATGTGATGCCTCCCTCAGATGTAATAAAGGCCTTGACTGATTGTACGTCCCTGTGGGTGAAATTCATCAGTGCGTGTGCTAGGCGGATCCTCCGTTTCATTTGAGGTCAAGGGTGAAAAGACTGCTCGTGCTCCACGAAGGCCCCTCATTATGGAAGCCATGTTTATTGTTCTATGTATGTATAACAAAAAAAATGTATAACAAAAAAGGAAAAATATACTACTGTGAAATGTGCATTGTTTCAATTTTCCATCACTCATGTAAGATAGTAAAACCATACTTAGTGGCAAACGCAGCACCGATACTACATGGTTGTGAAGTTGTCTGAGGACTGAGCTGGATGTTGGGTAGGGTGTCCTCAGCCCATGAGCTCTTTATCTCCTGGTTCCCTGCGCTGATTTGGCCGACTGCTAGAGTGAAAAATAGCGAGCTCTCAAGCTAACGCTAGCCTAAAGTGACTCCTCCGCTGGCTGTACCACACCCAGATGTATAGTTCCTGATATCTCGTTGTCGTGGTCCTAGCCATTAAATAGTTATGTCACCTCATGTCTGTGAGGCTTTGTTGTTGAGCGAGCTCAGCGCCAGCCTAGCAACCATGACATCACTCTGGTCTCACAACACTCACTAGCGGATTATTTACATTTTTTATGTTTGTGTCAGCTCACATGAATCAAGTTTGGGTTTACATTTAATTCATGGGTTTGGTTGACTCCTGGATTGCTTACTCTAAATACTCAAAAGATTGGAAGATGACATTTGATTTGTATGGCCTTTCCAGCTCCTGATAATCTTTTCTTGTGGTAGGAGATCTTGGAGGAGGTTTAATTTCCAGCTTTTGTTTTTTTGTTTTGCAAGTTTTATTGTAAATATCTAACCCTGGACATGTTTCAAATACTTGCATCATCAAAATAAAATAAAACTTTATACTCCTGGTTTGTATTTGATTTGTGAGTCAAGTTAGAGAACCTTTGTAAAGAGCACCAATGAAAGGAAGTTTCTTTAGAATGAACATGTTTGTCAACAAATTTCACATTGCTCACCTGTCATTCACCCGTTGTCACATAGTAGTTATTCCTTGCATGGCCACCAGATGGGGCTACCCCCATACAATCATACCACACTGGGCTTTTCGGTTCTCAACACTTATCAGGAACACATCATATCAGACAACAATTCTATAAACAAAAGCTATGGTGTGCCACTCGAGAAGCATGAGACTGATTTCAAAAACGGCTTTGCCCTCCTACGGCGTAACAGTAAGTAGAAATCTTGTACCATCCCCATCCCACACCAGTAGAACCCTTGCCCTCGTCTCCTCACCTATGAGAGCAGGGGAGTTATATTAAGCTCTGCTTTATGTAATATGACAGAGGGAGCCTAGTGAGTCAGTCCTGCTGCTCAGCCTGCCTCCTGGTGTACCCTCTGAAGTCGACATCAGGACTGGAAACTATTCAGATCAGAAGCTAAACAACCTGCAACAGGAAGCGGAGGCATACACACAGAGACATGTCAATCACAAGCTTCACTTCCGTCGCTAAGTCCCAACGGG
>NC_090061.1:11873763-11888763 GCF_038355195.1 Osmerus mordax
AAGAGAGTTTACCTAGCACGGCGACAAGGGCATACTGGAAATTAGAAGCATAAATAACTTCAATGACTGGAATAAGATGAGTCAAAAAATGATCCTGCTGGTATTACAGTTTGCTATCCATAAGTAACATGCTCTGAGCAGGACTGTAATCCCAGAATCAGCTTTGTGATCTCTGCTCGGAGACAGACAGCTCTCTGGACCAGAAACACAGCTCTGTGATCTCTGCTCAGAGACAGACAGCTCTCTGGACCAGAAACACAGCTCTGAGGCAGGATGACAACACACGACTCAATCCCATTCCTCCAGATCCTTCTAGAACACAGTCCAACAGAGCAGGCTTCATAACAGTATTTACAGTGTGGTACTTCCAACATTTTGGTTTTATTCTGTACACACATAAAAGAACATCATAATTAGCAAATGTTTGTTCCGTTTTTTATTCTACAAATATTTCAGAGTTGGCTGGTCCGTGTTTGGCTGGGAGCACGTACAGTGAATAATAGGTGGTGCACTATGCCGTCTATTCACAAGGGTATTGGGGACTGAGGGAGCACATGTCTGGTTTGGAACGGGGCCTTGCTATCCTTTCAGGTTAAGTAGACAGGGTGAAGGATGAGTTGGTCGTTTGGAATCGATCCAACGGTCAGATCTCAGAGGACTCAATCCTTTCTATCCACGGCAGGCCAGTGGGAGGTTTATCCTCTTCTCTCGTCCTCCTCTTCCTCGCCTGGGTGCTCTGGGCTCCTGCATTTTTCTCTCCAAAGTCCCACTCCTCTCTCCTCCCTCTCTCTCCCTCCTCCTCCCCCCTCCCCCTCCCACTCTCCTCCCCAGCCCTCACCTCCTGCAGCTCTCTCTCCAGCGTCCCTCTCCTCTCTCCTCCCGCTCTCTCCCCTCCTCCTCCTCCCCCCTCCCACTCCCTCCCAGCCCTCACCTCCTGCAGCTCTCTCTCCAGCGTCCCTCTCCTCTCCCCCGCTCCCCCTCCCTCCCCCCCCCCTCCCGGGCCTCAGTCCCAGCGTCTGGGCCTCCAGGGCCTGGTGGCGCTGGTGCATCTCCAGGTAGCTGGCCTGCAGCTCCCTCTGGTAGCGGATCACCTTCTCCTTCTCCTCCTGCCAGGTCCTCCTCTCCTCCTCGAAGGCCGTGGCCTGGGCCTCGCTCTGACGGCGCTCCAGCAGGAGCTCGGCACGAAGGCGCTCCTCGGTGGAGCCCCCCGTGGGCCCTCCCGCTGGGCACACACACACGAGGAGAGACCAGCAGGTCAGAGTCAAGGAAAGACAGGTGGAGAGCAATAGAGTAGGTGAGGCCCCAGTAGAAAGAAGTAGAAGGCACCAAAATCAGGTCAAGGAGAGTTCAGCACAGTAGAGACAAGGAAAGTGCACTGATCTCGGGTAGCGGAGCGGGGGCAAGGTAAGAAGAGAAGGCATGAGGACAGCAAGGTAAAGTAGAGTACAGTACAGCGAGACATCTACCTGTGGCCCCCGCCCGAGGAGCCCTCCCCTCCTCCCCCGCGCGGGCACCCCCTGCAGGGCCAGCTGCAGCTCGCCCCGCGTCTCTCTCAGCTGCGTCTTCAGCAGGAAGACCTCGCTCAGCTTGGCGGCGACCTCCGCCTGGGAGTCCCTCACCTGCTGCTTCAGGAGAGAGATCTCCCCCGACTTCTGACACACCTGGGAGACGGGGGAGGGGGAAGGAGAGAGGGAGGGAGGGAGGCAGGGAGGGAGAGACACCGAGAGGGAAGGAAGGGGGAGGGATGGGGGAGTGGGGGGAAGAAGAAAGAGGAGGTCCAAAGAGTAGGAAGGGAGAAGAAAAGGTTTGAAAGTTATAATTAAAGTTTAGAGCCACGAGACACACAACCCTCTGTTAACGTGCCGAGCATTTTCATGGCCTCCCCTCTGCATTTTTCCCACACAGCCTCCCTTTATCCCTCCCTCAGCCCTCCCCCCCAACCTCTAGCACCAACACACTTCTCCCAGTCATCTCCTTCCCCCCTTGACCAGACCCCCCTCTCCCTAATGTCTCTCACCCCACTCCTCCTCTCCCAGTCCCCCTCCTCCTCCCCTCACCTCCCACTGGGTCTCTTCCAGGGTGGGGCTGGTCCCCTGGCCCCTGGCGGGGGCCCCCTCGCGGCTGCTCTCCCTGCGGAGGCCCTCCAGCTCCTCCAGCAGTCGGCTCTTCTCCTGCTGGGCCTTGTACAGCTGCAGCTGCAGGCTGCGCTGCGACCGCTGGGCATGCTGGGTAACCTGGCGCAGCTTGGCGGCGTACAGCAGCTTCAGCTCCTCCACCTCCTTCTCCCACAGACGCTGTTTCCCCTCAAACACCTTTAAGAGGGACGGGGGGACGGAGGACCACTCAGACAGGAGCACTTTCTACTCACAAAGAAAGAGAGAGGAATACCACAGAGAGAGAGAGAGGGAGAGAGAGAGAGGGGGAGAGAGAGAGAAGAGAGAGAGAGAGAGAGAGAGGGAAGGAGAGAGAGAGAGAGAGGGAGAGAGAGGGAGGGAGAGAGAGAGAGAGGGAGAGAGAGGAGGGGGGAGAGAGAGAGAGAGAGAGAGAGAGAGAGGGAAGGAGAGAGAGAGAGAGGGAGAGAGAGGGAGGGAGAGATAGGAGACCTGACGTGTCTGACCTGTGCTATGGCGCCCTCGCTCTCGTCCAGGTTCCTCCTCACCTGCTTCAGCTCATGCTCCTTCTCCACCAGACGCTCCTCCAGGTCGCGCACCTGGGGAACACACCACAATGTCATCGACCAACAAGGGGCTCAGACTGAGGTGGCCCACTGTCCATCCATCTATCCCTCAGCCATCCTTATAGCCACTTCCCATCCGTATATATCCATCCACCCTCATATTCATCCGTACATTCGTTCATCCATCCCTCCATCCCCTCACCACCTCCTCCACCGACTGCGAGAGCGTCATCTCGTAAGGGGGGCGGGGCCTCCCCCCCGTACGGCGCCAGGCGGCTGAGCGTGGCCATGCTGCGACACGACATGGCCATCTCCCCCGGGGCCGCGCCCGTCGCCGTCGCCGCCCTCGACCCCGGCGAGCCGCGCTCCAGCGAGCCGATGGTGTTGATGTGGCCCATAGAGGCGCTGAGGGGGGACGATCGACACCGCAACAGTCCATCACATCCCGACATCAATAACAACATTCAGTATCACCAGCAGTCAATATCACCAGCCACCGCCATAGTCAATACTGTCATCCATATCATTCAGTGGAAAATACACCACGGGTGGAGTGGACACTCCAAGTAATACAGTGTGAAACCAGTCAAATTGAAATCAAATGCCCCCAAAACACTGAGATCTTTTGGTTGAAGTGGCTCACCTGATGTGGGACAGGTGGGGGCGGTAGGGGGGCCGGTAGGGGGGCCGGTAAGGCGGGAGGGCTGTTGATGGAGTTATGACCAGAGTCCGACAGGTTCTCATCCTCCTGGCTCAGCCCACGCACCGACGCCAGCACCTGGACACAACCACCATCACCCCCGTCACAATCATCCTTCCCTTTACCACGGACAAACACTCCGTCAGCATTCTACTCATGGTCACGTGTGAAATCCCAGTTCATTCCATCCTCTCATATGTATCCTACTCAAGAGTGCTGTTTAAGGATCTATACAGCCAGGCACACGTTAGGACAAGACAGAGGCGGCTGTCTGAGCAGGCAGGCACGCGGGACGACACCTTGTGTCCAGCGGAGGCGGCCCCTCCGCGGCGGGAGGGGGAGGAGGACGAGGAGGAGGTGGACGCGGCCCCGGGGGCGTGGCCGTAGGCCCGGTGGAGGCCGTTGGACAGGCCGAGGTCGGGCTCGTCCGCGTGCGAGGACGGGTACAGGTTCTGCATGGAGCTGAAGTTCTTGGGGGGTGACGGGCTGGAACGCGGACGGCCGCAGGCGAGGCTTGGGGGGAGGGGGGGGAGGAGGGACACAGACACACATGGGTCAGTATTCGACTGGATATGGGATATGTATGGAGGTGGACAGAGAGAGAGAGAGAGAGAGAGAGAGAGAGAGAGAGAGAGAGAGAGAGAGAGAGAGAGAGAGAGAGAGCGAAGAGAGAGAGAGAGAGAGAGAGAGAGAGAGAGAGAGAGAGAGAGAGAGAGAGAGCGAGAGGGAGGGGGGGGGGAAAGGAGCTAAAGACAAGAGCAGGAGGGAAAAAAAGGAGCTGGTTGGTTACAGAGAAGGAGATGTTAAGAGAGAGAGAGAGAGGGAGAGAACAGGGAAGTGAGGTAAGACAGTGGGGTGACAGAGATGAAGAGAACCACATCTGACTCATTGCCAGCGACATCCAGGCCAAGCTACATAAATCAGCGTTGGTCAGATTCATTCTATTTAATCAATACGGGTTCCTCCCCTTCCCCTCCCTGCGTTCGTGGGCCTGATACATTTGGGGCGAGACGGGGCGAGATTTGATGACGGCTATAAATTCACCCCACGCCACGGAGGCCGATACTCGATCTATGCAATCTGGAGAGAGCGAGGGGAGGAGAGATGGAGATTTACGCCTGACCGACAGACTGTGGAGGCGTTGTCATCCATGTTACCCCCCCCCCCCCGCTGAAAGACACCTATTTAATCCAGACGTTTTTAAAAGAAGGCACTGGGCTATGCCTCGTCCCTGGCCTGCTCCTGAACACAGTCACTACTGGGAGAACACCCAGCTGGCGCTGCTGTGGACATAACAGTCCTCATGGCCGCCTGCCTTACAGCAGTCCGGCCAAGCGCAGTCTCAGACTTATGATGTCATTATTAGAAGGAGAAAGTCAGTTTGCATCCCAAGCTCGGTCCAAAGCGAAGGACTAAACCGATCCACCCGCATGAAATCCCTGTTCCTTTATTTTGCAGTTGTTACATTCTTAACGGTTGTGTCCTCACCTTCTCGTACTTGCCCCCCGTGGGCAGGGAGTTCCCCCCCAGCTCCAGCTCTGTGCTGTCCTTGCGGTACACCTGGGTGTAGATGTTGCCCTCCTCGGCGCCTCGCTCTCTCGTGACGGACGCCATGACCGACAGGATGTCCTTCCTACAGGCCCCGCCGGACCCCGCTTTAGGCTCCTTCCTGGTAACAGCAATAATGACACTACAGTGAACTGTTTCAAGATTCAGAGAATGTTTCACAAACAGTCAAGACCTGTTTGCCCAGTTCTATCTGTTGCTATGCATACAAAGGATTCTTGGAGATCAAAGTCATTAAGTATGTTTTGAACTTTAGAACTGAATGATGCTATATCTGTCCCATTTGATAAGAAATGGAGATGACTCGGCAATCAACCAATCACCAGAGGGTGAGGCCCAATCAGAAGTCACCTGGTGATGTTGAGGTAGTTGAGCAGCTCTCTCTGGGTGAAGCCCTTCTTCAGGAGCCCGTTGGCCTGCCTGGGCCCCACCTGGGGCACCGCCCTGCTGCCTGCTCTGCCCGGGGGGCCGTCCGGCCGCTCCACCAGGCTGCCTACACTTCCCATGCTGCACCGGGAGGAGAGAGGCGGGTTCGGGAAGGGGTCGTGGAAGCTCTTGCTCGGATCGCGGGACAGAGGAAGGGTCTGGACCGAGGTTGCCATTGGTTACAGTGCAGGGTGATGCCCTGAGGAACTCTGGGAGAGGAAGAACGGGAGACAAAGTCGAGGTGTGAGAGACTGAGGAGACCAGAGTAGTCTTGTCTGAAGCCTGTCAAAGTTGGCGACAGCGAATGAACCCGCAAAAAGATCCTGATTCAACTGCCAACATTACCTTGTCTTATCACTTAGTCAATAAACCGCAGCGCTCGCTATCAAGCTGTTGATTTGACTATCTCCTCGCCAGTCGGCCACAGTCAAATAAACATCTCCTCTTCCATAGGAAACGTCATTTAAACTAGACACACAAACACACCACCGCATCGCTTAGCATGATAACAGCACATAGTCCAGGACCCACAAGTGTCCTTTATCTCTTCCAGAGGCTGTTAAACCTCTCCCCCCCTCTCCTTGCTCGCTTGTTTTCCTGTGTTCCAGGCCTCCCCCTTCTCTCTCTCTCCTGATCCGCTGAGCGTGAGCGGACATGTGCTGCCCTGTCATCAGCTGTGGTGCAGACAGCTGTCTCACAGCCCAGCGCTGTGAACACACACACACACACACACACACACACACACACACACACAGCCCAGCGCTGTGAACACACACACACACACAGCCCAATGCTGTGAACACATACACACACACACACACAGCCCAGCGCTGTGAACACACACACACACACACAGCCCGGTGCTGTGAACACGTACACACACACACAGCCCAGTGCTGTGAACACACACACACACACACAGCCCAGTGCTGTGAAACTGAAAACGCACACAGACACACCACTGAGCAGAAAACACACTCGCTCATCGTGTCAGAGCTCTCAAGCAGAGCACAGCAGGACAGCCACAGGGAGCTGGGGTTGTGTTCACAGTGGATGGGACTCGCCCAGGGAGAGAAGGCTGTGTTCACACGGATGGGACTCGCCCAGGGAGAGAGGGCTTGGTTTCCTATTCTATAAAGGTGGCAGTTGGGACAGAGGGTAGGGTGAAGGTACAGGTCAACCGTAACACTCCAGTAACCATGTTCACTCACTACCACACAAACCACCTGGGACCTCTGCGGGCGTTCCAAATCCCAAATAACGCATGTTCCCTGCTGTAATACCCTCATTACCGATGAACCTAATGTTTTCCATCTCTCAGGCATGGAAAACACGCTACAAACGAGCTTAGCGGAGAGAGAGAGAGAGTTGGGTTTAGCCGGGACAGGCTATCAGCAGCCTATGCAGCGGGCCGAAGTCCCTTACATAACTGGGATCCCATCCAGGCTACTGGAGCCCTGGAGACAGGGAGCGCTCTGACGACGCGCTCCACAGAGGCCACCGACACGCGTGTCTGACAGTCACTGGGGCTCCAGAGGGTGGCTAACGTGGGCTCAGACTCCCCAATGCATGGGGCTGACTCTGGACCTGATGCTGCTGTGTGTGGCTTCTCACACACGAACCTGCATACACACAGATCCACTGGCAAACTCATGTACAGCCGGGCTCAGATGTTCACAGGGGCTCGTCTAAAGCCTTTGATGTACAAACAGGAGACTTCTAATTTGATGTGATAAATAAACAAAACAAGTACATTCCTATTTACAGAGAGCTTGTTCACCTGTGTTTCTTTCTGGGCCTACATGAGCTCTCCAGAGAAGAGCCGTCTCATGGAATCCCGACCAACTGTCCTTGTATAGACTACGAAAGACAAACCGAACCATCACTATGCAATCCTCTCTCCAATCCCCTCTTAAATCCCCCTCTCTCCCCCCCCCTCTTCCTTTTAGACAACCTCGTTAAAGATCTCTATTGATTTCACCCACTTGACCCCTCTGTTCCAGCACACACACACACACACACTATACGGTGACCTACAAAAACAACACAACTTACTCAGAACACCACAAATCAAGTCCAGTAAGCAGACAGAAACCCAAACCCTTCAACAGAATCCTTTTAAACAAACACGCATGAATCCTGTTTACACTTGACCTACGCTGTGGTGAAGTGTAAAACACTGCTCTCGTTTATTAAATAAACGATCATGCCCCGACGGACTCCTGTTTGAATCACTGGCAGACCTCCCTGTATAGATCATAACACACGCGCACACACCAACACGCACGCACACAGTTTGTGTACAGTAGCAGGGACAGAGGCAGTATTTCAGATTAATTACTAATCCAGGCCAGGTCATTATCTCAGGCTTAAAATAGAGGCAAACAGAGCATGCCCTCTCTCCTTCCTAGCTAGCTGCCGCGGAGACGGAGGGGGGCTTGTCAGTGGGTGTGGGGGCACAAGGGTTAGGGAAGGGGGGCTTGTAGTCTGGGTGGTGGTGGTGTGTGTGTGTGTGAGTGTGTGTGTGTGTGGGGGGGGGGGGGCGGGACCCCTCCGACAGCTCCTCTGTTTCCAGCATTCCAACTGTTTATCAAGTGATCTGCACTGTTGGCCTGGACGGGTAGAGCAATTATGCAAACAGAGAAGAGAGGATGGAGAGACAGAGAAACAGGAGAAAAAGAGAGGGTGGAGAGGACGGATAAAGAGGAAGAGTGGAGAGGACGGAGAGAGAGAGGATTGAGAGAGAGAGACAGGACGGAGAGAGAGAGAGAGAGAGAGAGGATGGAGAGAGGTCCTTTAGAGCTAACTAGAACTGTAGCCTCCTCCAGTCAGGGCTTCCAGCCAGGCCCAGATCACTGCACACAAGACTGCTCATGGTTATATTCATGAGAAGAGCTAGCCCCCCACACAGCAGCTCACCCCCAGCCCTGGGCTGCTCCAACTCTGTCCTCATGGTGGGTACAGATCAATGGAGCTAGGAGCAAGACTACTGGATCAGACCCCAACCTTACATTATCAATACCAACAGAAGCATTGATCCCCCTGGCTTGCTCATTGTGAGCGTGTACGTGTTTCACTGATGCAATAGGCAACCTTCAAGGACAGGGTGAGGATGGAGAGAGAGACGAGAGAGAGACAGAGAGAGAGAGAGAGAGGGGGGGGAAGGGAGTAAAGATCCTTTTAGACTGCAGTCACAAATCTTGCAGGACTGAAACAATCTTGCGTCCAGTTGTTTTCCATAATTGCCTTCTAGTTTATGGGTCCAGGCACGCCAGGAGCCACGAAGAGATTTACAACCCAGCCAGGGCCTCTACACAGGGGCCCTGACACACTGCACAGCCTCCTAAATCACACACACACTCAGAGACACACACACACACAAACAAACGCACCCCCCCACACACAGAGGTCAAAGCAGTTCCCTTCTACCAGTCGAAGAGAACTTAATTGAACACTGTGCTCCAGTTTATGCGTGTGTTTAAACTTGATTTCTCCAAGAAGGCCCCTGAAAATCCGGGACATCAAAGTAAACAGACAGTTCTCCCATGTGCCTGGGAAAACCACATCTTTCTACCACACCAGCGTTGTATGAAACAGCTAAGTGTACTCTGAAAGAGTCGAGGACTTCGAGGACCCTTTCTTATTCAGATCTTTAAATCAGGTCTTCTGTCGTGGAGACGAGGTCTTCCCTGAAGCGGGTTCTTGTGAATCTCTCCGGAGACTAAAGCTTCCTAACAGAGGTCAGAGACATGGGAGGACTCTGACACAGAGGAGACACATTCCAGACATTCTGGGAAAAACACAAGCTCAGACTCATCCCTCTTCGAACACAATATTAAGGGTGACAGCAACTAAGGCATGCGCACGTTCACACGCACACAGACAAACACAGGGACACAAGCGCACTCAACCATACCGAATAACGAGTGAACACCTGCTTTTGGAGACTCTCCCTTCCTCCTCCTTTGCTCTCTCACTTCATAAATGTTTGTTTACATTGTTGTGCAGATAATTACTGGCTTGCACCGAAACCCATACAGACGCATTAAGTATCTATACAGGATATATAATATACAAGTCTAATATATAATTTATAGGTTACGCAATTCTTTTTCATCTGAGACTAACAGAGCAGGACCACTATGGGAAACGTAGTTGTGGGCCTCCAGAGGCCTGACTCAGCATGACCGGAGGGAAACTCCTCATCCCAGCTGCCACTGCAAAACTGGGGCAAACACACAGCTGGAACAGGACTCATCCACAAGCTCACTAGTTCTACAGTACACACTAAAACCACCACCAAACAAGGCATTACACAGGCAGTAAAGCAAAGCCAATTGCCCATGTTCTAAAGAGAATTCTATTATCTGACTTGTTAACTTGTATAATTGACTCAACATTTTAGAGAATACACACAGACACACACACACACAATAAAACCGTGTCTTTTGCTCCGATGGCAAGGGAGGCTGCCAACAGCAGTGGTGTGTCCAGCCCTGCCCTCCACCTTACCTGACTTGTGTCCAGGCCTCCAGGCCTGTTTCCTCTCTCTCACTCTATTCCCAGTCTCCACTGGACTAACCAGGGTTGATATGGGGTGAACCAACACCCCATAATAGAGGAATTACCTATTGATTAGCATCTGTCAGCCGTGTGGCAGGGTACTATGAGGCTATTTTAGTGAGGCAGAACAGCAGAGTGGTATGGTGATGATGAGAATAGCCTAATGGCCCTGGAGCAACATTCCGTGGTCTGTTTTAGACAGGGTCAGTCAAGCACATCCCAGAGCAGGTCGTCAGGTCACACGCAGGGCAGTAAGGTAAGGTTACAGCAGGGACACCCTGGGTAGATACTGGGGCAGAAGCGCTGAGCCGGGCCTCCTCTTAGTCTCTTTGTCTGGGATTACTGGGCTATCTGTTTTATTCAACTGCCGCAGAGTGAGAGTGAATGGACGTGTTCACGTGTGCGAGGACGCTGGTGTAGTGTGAAATTCCCCCGTGTGTATTTAGCTCTGATTAGCAGTAATGCCATCAGGGTCCCTGGTTGACCCTGCGAAGCTAGTGTTTTAACGAGTGATTCATACGTTTCTCAATCACTGACACACACACGCGCGCGCGCACACACACACACACACAGACACACACACACACACACAGGGGAGCACAGAAATATGCAGCTTCAAACTAAATGAAGAGAATGTTTACAGAGTTTCATATCACAACCCTATCACTGGACGAACATGAGACCGATAACTTCCCTGATAAAGAACAGCACCTAAACATGGTCATGGCATACCTTGGCAGGGGCCTGTGGGAGTGCAAACACAGCCACATACCAGCGTTCTAATCCGGCCTCCAGCTCCCGTCTGTTTGCTCTTGGTTCACCTTGAACCAGGTCCACCAGCACAGCTCGGCACCGACAGGAACAGAACATCGAAGGGAGGGAACACAAGTCACATTCCTTACATCGCTTCCTGGGTAATTATTAACGCGCCCTTTCGAGACGTGTCGGAGGGCTGCTGCTCTGTCGGGTAGAAGGGGCCCCCTGGAGCAGACGGCTCTCCAGACCCCTACATGGAGGTCTGAGATGTCTGGAAGGTTTCCAGGCGTGGCTCCACCTTCTCCTGAATCCCTACATTTCTCTTTAGGCCTGCCATCAAGGCAGCCAGGAAGTCAGAGCGAGCTGAGATGCTCGCCATGAACCTAACCTACGTGGAGTCCTGCGAGAGCTTCTCCCCTTCTCACAGCAACGGCCCGGAAGGTTCCCTATGAAGGGAACAATCAGACTCTCAAAACAAAAGCAGGGCTATTACGGTCTGTGGTGACAGTCTTAATAACAGGCAGGCGTCCTGGGATCTCGTGGGAACAGGACTGGGATGGGTAGAATCCGAGCCGTAATGACTGATAATACCCCCCAACACGGGCAGGAGCGAGACTGCAGGGTCAGAGCTGGGCCCAGGCCAGGCCAGCTGGTGAAGGACAGGATAGAGTGAACCTGCTCATTACCTTCATCACAGAGCTGCTGCGGGGCAGGAACAGAGCTGCTCAGTGACCGACAGGCTCCATGTTTTGCAGGAGAGGTTCAGGCAGGAGTCACCGTTCTGTGATCACAGCGATAGAGCGGTGATCGGAGCGGAACCCACTTTCCGACACACACACACACACACAAGCGTCCTGATCTAAGAGCACAAGCAAGCCCATCCCTAGAGGAGTGTGTGTCTGTCTGGCTCCAACTTCCTGCCAGCCCACCCTGTCAACACGGGACAGAATGAAGAGAGCAGGATGCTACTGTAGTCGCTAATCCCTCATCGGTGCTGAGCACACCTCTCCACGTCGTCTGGGACTCAGCAGTTCCTAGTCTATTTTTTGATAAACAGAAACTCTTTTTGAATCTGGGTGTCCACAAATGTGGATGTCCTGTCACCATGGGAACAGCTGTAAACAAGAGTGGGATGACAGCAGGCCACCCGATACTGTCCCGTCAACTGTGGAGGCCTATGGACACAACAGCAACCGAAAGTCATTAGCGTGGCATTTTCCTGGTATTGAATCAGGGGAATTTCGTGTGGGTAAATGCACAGGCAACTTCCTCCCCGTGACATCATTAGCTCGGGATAAAAGATTAAGCTAAAAGTTTGGCGCATTCATTTCAATTGCAAATGAGCTTCCTTAGCTAGTCATTGAGGTCCCCATCCCCCCACACTGCCCCAGTATTAGAGTCAGACTACTGGTAAATCACAACCATGGTTTTTTATGTAATGCTTTACAGTCTTTTAAATAGGGCAAATACTAACAAACAACTAGGCTATGTCTGGAGGATAGATGTCTCAGCCAGGGCTCTGAGATGGAGTGTATCAGCTCTACTCTGTGTATTGCACATATTAGCCTACATAAAGCCAGTCCAAGCTATAGGAAGAAAAAAGCAACCTACTTTTAATGAGTTGCATCAGGGGCATAGTTCCCCTCAAAAGCTACATTAAACTGCTACCATTGAAAAACAAATCAACAGCAGAAGTATTTTGATTATCACTCCTTTTTCGATTTACACTATTGGTAATGGTTCCTATTTCACATGATGACTCACCACAATACACAGCCTCTCTCTATTCAGCAGTCCCTCTGGTGAACGCTCCCTCGCTCTCCTTCTCTTTCAATCTCGACCTCTCTCTCTCGTTTCTCTGCCTATCTCTCTTTTTCTTTCCAGCATCCATCCCTTACCTGACTTCCTGCTTCGCTGCTCTAGCCCGAGTGGGAGGAGCCAGGCGCTGCCTAACCCTGTGACTCGCTGGTCCATCTCACCTGTCACCCTCCTCCACCTCTCTTTTCCCTCCCTCCTCATATCTCCTCCATCTTGTTGCTTGTTTATCTGCACACACACAGACGGTCCTGAGGGGCCGGCATGGTCCGACTCGTTCGCCCGGTTCCAAGACAATGAACCCGGATGTGACTGAGCCGTCCCGACGATCCCCTCCAGATCTGAGCTATTCATATAAGGCCTGCTCTCACCCACATATATCAACAGTCCTGTTTGTTCTGGGATAATCACACAATACCTGAGGATCAGACCTGGGTTAGGAGGCAGACAGACTGAGAATAAGACAGGAAAAGCTGTGGGGGAGAGAGAGAGTGAGAGAGTGAGAGAGAGAGGAGGGAAGCAAAAGAGACAAACAGAGACGGCCAAGATAAGGAGGGTGAGAAAGTGATGGAACAGAAAAATGTGTGTGTGCATGCGTGTGTGTGACACTGTGTGTGTACCGTCTGGACAATGGTGTGAGTATGGGGTGGGTAGCAGGATGGACTGGTTCTGCTGTGGATCAGATATCACAAGTCTGGCCGGAGAGACTCTGCCTTCTGAGGAAGAGGAAGAAGAGACCATTGTTCTCTCCTCCCAGCCAAGGAGAGAGTGAATGGGACTCCTTCAATCCCCCTTTCTTCCCATGTGACCTGGGGGAGCCCGGTGCCAGGCTGAGAGGACTGAAGGAGGAGGGGGGTGGGATGTGAGGAGGCCACCCCTCCTGAAATGCTTCTGTGCAAACCGAGATAGAAATCTATTCCATCCACTGACTGGAAGAACAGAAAGGTATGAGGTGAGGCAATAGGGTAGAGAGACAGAGACATAGAGAGAGACAGACAGACAGGCAGAGAGAGAGACAGAGACAGACAGACAGCATGTCAAGGCCTGTTTCCAGTTACCTGTGTCACTGGCAAGAGAGGCCGTGCTTCAGACTAATTTCCTTCAGCTAAGCCACTCAGACCAGACAAGAACATGATGAAACCAACTCTAGGCCAAGTTTCGCTGTGTGGAGCAACCTGAGGGACCCAGCACACTGAAACCAGATCTCATATTACAGCAGGTCTCCAAGTTGCCCTCAAGAATGTAAACAAGCATTTCAATCAATCTCTGCCCTGGTGGCCGGTTGGGAAAGAGCGGGTAAATATGCTGCCGTACCGCCCAGACTGGAGCTCATGTTACTGTATTCAGATCTAAAATAGGACTCTGCCTTTACTGAGGAGATTGTTGTGATTGGGTCTCTGCTCACTCACTGATAGCAGGTCAAGGCCTTCTCCTGCGTGCTACCTCTGCCTCCGCCCAGCTCCAGGCATTATGCTAAAGGACGGGAGAGCACAACAATCCTGGATCCTGTTAAAAAGAGTGTTCTGGAAGCTTGGCCGGCCGCCACTTAGCCTGAGAGCAGGGCTAAATAAAGGAACAACAATAGCCTGTATTATAGCTGCTGTGATCTCATGGAGATCTGCAACGTTACAGTATGGGTTGAATCTTATCTCACACACGTACACACATCTGTCACACACACACAAACACACATTCCAGATATCTGTGTGGGTGTGCTAGCCTACTCAAGGGAAAATCACTCCAATCGGGATCAATAACAACGTGATAGGGGGATACTAATAAGTTCTATCTCAAAACTCTTATCAGAAACATACGTGGATGAACTGTTTCCTGCCCGCGGGGGCCGACACCGAGCACACGTCAACAGCTGCTAAACAACAAAGCCAGCGAAAGCCTTAAGACCGGGACGGCACCTCCATAGACTAGCAGTCTACAGTAACACGCTATTTCCAAACCCAACACTGTGATGGTGACATTTCAGGACAAAAGGCCCAGTATGGGGCTTGTCCCCGTTCCCCGCCCCCTGTGACCTTTCCCCTCTGAAGGTCAGGGGTGCCTGGCCGTCCTGGGTCTTTGTCCTGCAGTCTGAAGGCTGAAGAGGAGATACGAACTGGAGGAAAGAAACGAGACGGCTTCTCCTGGTGACTTACTTGGAAAAAGAAAGACGTCAATTGCGGTTTTCTCTTTTATCTTGTGTTAGTTCCTTTGTTGTTTCTTCATGGCTGTGGTGTCTTTACTTCCTTGTAGCAAGGCAAACAGCGGGAGAAAACATCGCAATGGATGCAAGGCGATGAAAGAGACTGGCCGTGAGCTGTGATGGAGCAGGCTGAGGTTTCTAAACACCTGCAGCTGAGCCGCACAACAATCATTAACCTGGGGTGTGTTCCATATCAAACAACTGTCAATAGCACTGCTAGTCTGTTTGCCAAGGAACTTCAGCAGAGTATAGCAACAGGTGTAGCAAGCAGATAGAGTGCTGTCACCATGTCACATAGTA
>NC_090061.1:11891263-12098763 GCF_038355195.1 Osmerus mordax
TCTAGTGACCAAATGATGTCTTACGTTGGCAGAACACGAGGTTGATAAATTGCGAGTGTTAAGAATGTTGTGAATAAATACAATTTACAAACTGAAATATTATGAAATGGCTTTTAATAGCTTATACAAAAAGGTAGGAAAATATTACACTTTCAAAATGCTATTAGCTATAATACTGCCCCCCCAAAACATTGTACAGTAATACAATTACTCTCTCTCTCTCTCTCTCTCTCTCTCTCTCTCTCTCTCTCAAATGATGATACAGTTTACAGAACAGTTTTGAGAAGACACTTCAACATGCAACATTTCATCAAGCTCTAAAACCGGGTGGTCGTCCTGTCTATCCCACTGTATCAAGGCTGGATCTCAGCTGTCCAGCAACAGTAGCTCCTACAACCTCATGGTTTCTGGGGTTTGGGTTTAGCTTTGGTCCTGGGCGTTGTCAGGACTTTGACTGTGGTGGATGCAGACTTTGAGCCCTCCAGGTTGTGGGCTGTGCAGGTGTAGGTTCCCTGGTCCACGTCTCTGACCTCGTCCACCAGCAGAACCGACTGGGACTGCTGCCGGGCGGCCCCGCCCCCCACGGGTCTCACGCTGTCCTGGGTGTACG
The DNA here is from genome assembly GCF_038355195.1 of Osmerus mordax. Taxonomy (NCBI): domain Eukaryota; kingdom Metazoa; phylum Chordata; class Actinopteri; order Osmeriformes; family Osmeridae; genus Osmerus; species Osmerus mordax. The sequence continues at coordinate 11,891,874 of NC_090061.1, forward strand.
GGGGCCTGCCCATCTGGAGAACACACACAGGGCAGTGACCCAGCACAGACACTACAACTGAAGCTGATCAACCTTTCTCTCCCTTCGGGTTTTCAGTCTCATTTGTTGTTGCCCCATGGATCTGGAACAGTCTTCTGCTCCACATCCCACTAATGACGTTTTTCTTATCTTATCTGAAGACCCGTTTGTTAACCCCAGCCCATGAGACTGTGTAAGTACAGCAATGTCATCCGTGCTGTGTCTGGGTATTATGTTGAATATTTGTATGCTTTCTATTTTACATAACTTAGCATAGGCAGCAGCACTTCGGTCAACATTGGCTGTTTTTAAATGTGCTATAGAAATAAATGGATCCTGAGTCAATATATACATTATCTTATGAAAATGGATGACTATGACTCTACAACTGCAGTGATGTCCTCTGATCTATAAAAGGATATCTATAGACTGGGTATCTCTACCTCACTACCATGGTACCCTTCTACATTCCCCCCCCGGTGTGACCTCCTTCCTTACCTGCTGCCCGGGGTACTCCCAGCTGAAGTCTATGAGCACGTCCTGCTCCCCCAGCACGGTGCAGACCACCTGCAGGTTCTCGCCCTGGCCCACTGAGCTGGACGAGGCCTGGATCACCGGGGTGGGAGGGGCCATGGGGTCTGACGGACAGGAACAGGAAACAAGGCTGAGGTGAGTCACTTGCGGACATCAGTTGTACATGTTCTGCACGAGGTAGGCCGAGTTGTGACTTCAGTCCTTTCGTTTGAATCTTACAATGGAGTACTAGAAAAAAACATGTCAATGGAATGACACCTTGAAAGGTTCTAACAGTTCACTAGTTGATAATATCCTCGCTCCACGGCGGCAGGGAGGGATTTGAGGTTCCAGGGACTCACAGTTGACGTAGATCAGCATGTACTTGGTGGAGCTCTGTCGAAGGTTCCCCAGGCTGGCCACGCAGTACAGCCCCCCAGCGTGGTGTGGCTTGGGACGGTGGACGGTGAAGCCCCGCTTGACGTTGAAGGAGATCTCCGTCCCGTCCACCGCCACCTCCGCGGGCGGGAACTCCCGGTGCAGCGTCACCTTGGCCTCGGGGGACGTCACCTGACAGGGGAGGACTGTCGGCCAATTGGTTCGCAGCTGGATGATCTCATAGTAGTCTGCCGAGGGCACAAACAGCTCCTGAGGGTCTAGGTCAAAGAGGAGAGTGGTTGTTAGTGATATGTGCAAAACTAAACTACACTCTGCCAAAGGTTGCACCTGCCACCATCATACCAATGATTACGTTGCAGATGAGTCAAGATGACTACAGGGATTAGATAAACACACCCGATTAGATAAACACAGCAGATGAAATAGACACACACGCAGTAAACGGTTTCAGAGGCAGGAGTCCACACCAGGGAAGAAGATGAACACTTTGACGGCTTTGTCGTACTCTTTCCTGCACTCGGTGTCCTCACAGTACATGGGGAAGCAGGTGTACTCCCCTGTGTCTGCTCCTGTGGAGTTGGCCAGTGTCAGGGTACCGTACCGCTCATGCTGGGCAGTCCTGCACACACCAAACACATCATGCCCAATCATTCCACTAGAATATGATGCGGGTATGAGTCATCAAGATTGTATATGATGCTGATGTGTTTTCAAGATGGATGCCAACAGGTCAAACACTTTTGAATGCGCTAAGTGGCCCGTACAGCCTAATTGATAAGTTGTGTTTGTAAACATTATCTCCAGGCTCACACTTCTAGCTAGGAAGCCGCTGTGTGTGTTGCAAGGCCATAATTATAATACATATTGGGGGACACACATCCCCCCCCAATATTCAAATCTGGTCAAAATGTCCCCCCCCCCCCCAAGATATAAGATCTAAAAATATAAATGTGATACGCTACGACAGGCAACCACGCACGCTGTCCCAAATGATCATAACAAATGTAATTTGTCCCCCCCAATGTTGACTCCATGTTGTTATCACAGCTGACCTTAGTCTTCCCTCGTCATCTTCCTCCAGGTAGGGGGGCAGCCCCCACTGGACAGAACTCCCCTTACACCTCAGCTCCAGGGTGTCCCCAGCCCGCACACTCAGGGTGTCCCCCACCTTCTGGAACTTACCCTTGTTCACCACCTGCCGCGTGAGAGACAACATACACGCACTGAAACCCTGAACTGCTCCGGTGTTTGTGTTTGGAGTCTCTACATTTATGTCTACCTTGATACCTATGAGTACCTAGTAACAAAAAGCCTCACATTTCTCTGTCGTGTAAAAGTGGAAGTTGATATTTTGGAGAATGCACATGCGGTCTATATTTATCCCTCAGTCTAGCTACATAGGACCAGCAAATGCACTATCTCTCTTTATCTCTCATGTCCGAGACCGAGCTGTTATCCTTACCTGGGTCAGATAAGTGTGGGCTGCTGGGGGGGCGGGGGCCTTCACCCTGGGTTTGGGTGTGCCTGACCTGGAGGATTTACCTGGCCTCTGACCAGGTTTGGTCTTGGTGGTCTTGGGCTTCCTCCCCACTACAGTCTTGGCTTCCTCCTCCTCTTTCTGGCAGTGTCCTGCCAGAGGAAAATGTAGAATGTGAAAAAGAAAAAAGTACATCACTTCATACAGAAAAAGCACATACATGTAGCCCATCTGTACTCATGCAAATACACTTCTGTACTTGTACGGGGGGACTATGATGCATGATGAGTATTAAAGCAGTTAAAAAATCAACAGACAGTTGTTTCTTAGGAGCGGTCTTTGTTGCTATGGTTCAGCATGGAGGAAGAGGGAGACAAAATCAATACATAACATCTGACTTCCATCGCCACTGCAAAACAACCCTGTCTCCAGCGTAGGCTACAAACACAGTGCATTTCTCTTACAGCTCTGGAAATGAACTTTCAAACTTCCACCCGTGAAGGCAGAAAAGTCACTCACCAGACTGCAGGATTAGCATGAACAGCAGGGACATACTCAATACCAGCCTCCACTTCGACCCCGACCCCGTCTCTGCTACCATGGCTGCCTGTGGTCGTAGGATTATCAGTTTACAAAGTTCAATGCAGTTCACCGGAGAACACAGAATAAAGGAAGAAGGAAGGGAGGTATGGACGGACAGGAGGTGAGAGCGAGGGAGGGCAGTGCGTGCGAAGTGAGTGGTCAGCTGTTTAGCAGAATCACACAAATTCCTCCTCCTGAGAGTAGCATTAGTACCCCAAATTCCTCCACTGGCTCAATGGAGCCTTTCAAGGGTCTGCTGACCAATCAGGGACCAGGACTGGAGGCAACTCCGTCTGAAATAACTCTGCCTGTTGTTTTAGCTGGTAAAGTATACTGGCAGCAGGGCTATGGTCCTCATCAACACAGTGGGACCTCCACAACTTAGCAGGACCCCTACAATACAGTACGACCTCTACAAGACTGTACCTCCACAACACAGAGGGACCCCCACATCAAATGTCATGTGATGTTATTTGTTTTTATTCACTCGGTACAAATGATGTTATGACTGCAGAAAAAGGAAATCTGTCAAAGGCAGTTTTAAACACAACGTTCTTGTTTGGTGGCCATGAACAGATAAGAGCTCATAAACCTTGCTGGAAAAACCATGAACCTGAACATTTTTACCTGTGCAATAAAACAGCATGGAGCGGCACTTTGGTCATGATCGTCTTGTCATGAGTCATCGTGACTTACTGCCCAGGACGTGTTATTCAGTCCTTCCTTCCTTTTACGAAGCAATAAACATTGACATAAATGAAGTAAAATGAAGACTTAAAATACTTCAGAAACAGAGCTAATTTGAAAAAATGATACATGAATGAGTCCTATGTAAACAATATGGCACAAACGTACTGTAAAACATGCATCATTACGAGTAAGTGGCAGCGTTGATGGACTGTGTTCTGTGTGAACAGTCTAAAGCCTTGTTTTATGAATGACTTGCTAAGCCATGATTATCAACATGACACAGGTAAGTACATGTGAAAGGATCTGTTGTTCTACAATAACTCAAATAACTTTATCCCGGATTAACAAGGGGACTGGCATGTACACACATTTTGTAATGGAAAAAATTGTTTTTGAATGTCAGACATTTTTCATCAAGGATGAGCACCTTTCTCTGTGTAAGACATTTGATTTTTTGTTTATTAAGGGGGCCATTTACAATATATTGACAGTGTGTACAGTTATTATTTACATTATAAAACAACAAAATATCAACCAGGCATCTATGCAAGGAAATTAAAACTAGAAAAATACTGTTTGATTTCAAGAGAGCTTTTTCTACCATCTATTTCTCCAAGTCACAAACTTTGCAACTTTTGAATACATTTTTAGGAAATTATCATTCAATCTGCATACTTGTATTTAAAGACTTTTGTTGTGAAATATGTAAACCTTTTGTCAAAGTGTATTACATTTAGAACAATTATCAACCAAACAAAAGAAGAAAGCCATTTTTACACGTGACCTCATTGCTTTAGCATGAATATTGCCAGTTCTCAAATGTATCTTGACTTTTTAATGAAACCCCTCAGTAGTGCAACCATTACAAACCTCTCAATCTTTCCAATCTTTGAACACCAAGAGCAAACCATTCTTAAAACAATCTAGAGTTTCCTATCAAATAGGGCATGTCAAATGTAGCTATATAACAATAAGGCATCATGGATCATAGTGAAATCTTAGATTCAGATTCTTAAAAACGATGCAATAATACAGTTTATATGTACAAATACATTGTGAAATTGTTCTACATAGCTTCGGAGCTCGGAAGCTTGACCATTTTTCTGTGAAAAGACAATACCAAGCAGGCTGCAGCAAAGACCGTCTGGCTCTCTGCCAGACTGACTGTACAGTAGGGACACACACAAGATGGATCATTGTAACATCTGAATCTTTCTCTCTTTGGACGTTTGCCAACCATTAGAACTTCTCCTCCTTTATGACGTCCATATCTTTTTTGCCACTGACGGTTTGGATCGTCATCTGTTCGGAGTTGAAGCGCTTCTTCTGAACACTGAAGTGGATCCCGTAACCAAAGTAGATGACCAACCCTTGGAAGAGAAAGAGAGAGAAAGAGATAGAAAGAGAGAGAAAGAGAGGGAAAGAGAGGGAAAGAGAGAGAGAGAGAGAGAGAGAGAGAGAGAGAGAGAGAGAGAGAGAGAGAGAGAGAGAGAGAGAGAGAAAGAGAGAGAAATATATATAGAGATAATATAACTTTAGCCAGGTTCATATTTTATCTTGATCTAAACTGGGCCCAACTAGTGATGAGGGTCAGTCCCAGTGACTTGAACATAAATGCTTGAACTTCCCCAAGATAAAGACAGTGAATTGAACAGATGTTTCAAGGTGAGTAGCGGCCCAGTGTCTTACCCACTAACATCCAGATGGCGTATCGGATCCACGTCTCCCCTCCTAACTGGACCATGAGATAAACATTCACAAACACACTGACCACCGGCAGTACTGGTAGGAAGGGCACCTGGACAGAGAGAGAAAGAAAGAGAGACAGAGAGAGAGAGAGAGAGAGAGAGAGAGAGAGAGAGAGAGAGAGAGCGTAAATAGACATAGCAGCTCATCTTTTCATCCCAGCTGAGGCAGATATCTTGACTCCAGACATGCAGAGCCGTGAGCGTGAGCAGTGCGCGTCCCTCACCATGAACGCTGCCTTGGTGGGGTTCTGTGGGTGTCTCCAGATGATGACGATGGTGACGACCAGGAGGAAGATTATGATGGAGACACACACCAGACTCCACACCTGCTTCTGGGACACCGCGTCTATCGCTTTGGTCAGTATGACACTGAGCGCGATGACACATACAGCTGGGGAGAGGGAGACAGGAAGGGACGAAAGACAAAGTTAATATCTGGAAAACTGATGTCGGGGAAACGACCGATCATAAAGGGAACAGCAGAAAGAACAAGGAAGTAATGAAAGTAACTCACTGCAAAACACCGTCAGGCTCGTGACGGTTTTTGAAGTGGACGCAGTTGGAGAGGATGGAAGTTTCAGACATCCAAATTTAGAGTTTGATTCATTTATTTCTATTTCTTCTTCTTGCGCCTCCTGATACCTAAAAGACCAAAACAAATCTTAAATACTCTTATTGTGTTCAATCATTTGTATCAAAAGTGTGGAGATTATGTATGTTAGGCAGTAGTACAGAACTTGCCAGTACAAGTACCCTTATGACCAACCTGTACTGACAGACTTACCTCAGAATCAGAATGCAAATAGCTACAAGGGTGTAGGCAAACAAGGTCCCGATAGACATCATATCCACCAAGGCTTTCAGGTCAAAGAGCAGGGCCATAATTGCTGAAAATGTAAAAGACAAAACAAATGACTAAACGTTCACGGAGATGGTTCAATGGTCAAATCAAATCAAAATGTATTTGTATAGCCCTTTTTACACGCAAGAATGTCACAGAGGGCTTCACATACGCCCATAGAACTGCCCCTCAACCAACATAAACCCTCAAGGAAGACAAGGAAAAACTCCCAGAATTGTCAAATCTCAGCACTCCCTGTGTTTCCCTGTCGTTTGTTGCCGTGCTGTTACTTTACCTGCCACGACTCCAGAGGAGATGGTGGCCACCACAGGGCTCTGACGGCTGCTGACCTTACTGAGAGGCTTGAAGATGAGGCCGTCTCTGGCCATGGCGAACAGCACGCGGGGCATGGGGAACATGGAGCCCAGCAGGCTACAGAGACACACACACACAGATGTTTAGAAGAGGTCTTCATCATTTACTCCAGGGATACATTTACCGACAACACGTTTGCTGACAGCCGGATGGAGGGGTGAGTGGCTGGAGAGACGGTTGTCTTACCTGGTGGAGAGGGCGCAGAGTGAGCCCACGGCCACCACGTACTTGGCAGGACCCCAGCCGATGTACTCAAAGGCGACAGGCAGCGGGCTGTTTACGTCCAGCAGATAGTAGGGCATCATGAGGGTGAGAGCTGCCGACACGGCGAAGTACGCCAGGAAACAGATGAGCAGTGACGCCACGATGCCTATGGGGATGGACTTCTGGGGGTTCTTCACTTCCTCACCTTGGTGGAGACATGGGGATCTGTCAGTTACATTTTGACGCAAGATGCCAAGACGTTCTTCTCAAACGCATCCATTCTCACCCCTAACCTTAATCGCAGATTAATAATCTGATGGTGTTTGCCAGTTGGTTTTGAGATAGATGTTGGTTTGTATTTCTTACTGGTGGTGGCAATGCAGTCGAATCCCACGAATGCGTAAAAGCAGGTAGCAGCGCCGGCCAGGGTTCCATCAAAACCAAAGGGAAAGAACCCACCATCTCCATAGATACTGGTGAGGTTCTCTGTGGAGGTTAGGTTCCTGTTTGGCAGACAGAGAGAGAACCACCTTAGAACCACACCGCCACGACCACAACGTCTTTCCCAACTGACACACGCTGGATCCCACCCCCCATAACCCCACCCCTTCATCTCCCCAACCTCCCACCCCCCATAACCCCACTCCTTCATCTCCCCAACCTCCCACCCCCCATAACTCCACCCCTTCATCTCCCCAACCTCCCACCCCCCTACCCCTTCCCCCTCCCCATCCATTCACCCCTAAGGAAAAAGCACAGGTCCTCATTCAAGGAACAGAACGTACATGAAGTCGGCCGTGGCGTTCAGGACGGTCTCTGAGCTTATGTTCCAGTTCGAGAGGTCTCCGTTGATGAATCCAGAGATGATGACAAACAACAACACCAGGATGTTGATGGCTGTGAAGATCAGGTTGATGGTCGTTGACTCCTGGACCCCGAAGGCAAGCAAACCTTCCGAGGAGGAGACCAAGGTAAAGGAGATATGGCAGCTGATTAGGCTGCTGGTCATGGACACAGAGTACTGACAGAGCTCGAGTGTTAAGTTACTGATTACTGTCCACAAAACACACTGAAGTGGAACGGCATTGACTGTATGGATCACAGTGTCAACACAGTTGTAAATGACTAGAACAGGGACTTTACCTGCCAGCAACATGATGAGAGCAGCTGCAAAGAAGTCTGGGTAGGGTGCCAGGCCTGGTAGGCCCATAGGGGCATTCTTTATAAAGAAGTTGCCCATGACGTTCCCTATGAGGTCATCGAACGTGCCGCTCCACGCCCGAGCGACGCTGGACGTCCCTGGGAAGATGACATCAAAATACAAGAGGTTTTATGTTGATCACGATACAATGTCAACCACTCTTTAGATTCTTGTGGTACCATTTTGTTGCTCTCATCCCTAGCATTAGGAGGTTCGCTTGGCTTTAGATTATTCTAAAAAGCACAGACGTTCTCTGGTCTAATAGACGCTGCCTGAACAGTGTGATCATTTCCCAACACTGTTGCGGCAAGATGTATAAATGGGCCCTGTAATGTCCTTGATGAGAACCCTCCTCTCCATTTACGACTGTGCAATAAATGAACCGTGGTGAATCATGGATTTACAACAGGTGCAATGGAGGAGGAAGTATTAAAGTCTTGTGTTTATGGTTGATCATTTATGGTTAGCAATGTTCTCAACTGAGCAGAGCATGTTAGGCCAGAGGACAACATGCTGTTACTAACTCTACTAACTCTTATGTAATACCTGGTCCAGGTGATACCAGGTCCTCTCGGCAGAGGACCTGGTATCCCTGGTGGGATGCTCACCTATGACATAGGACAGCAGCAGATTCCATCCAGTGATGAAGGCCAGAAACTCCCCAACAGTCACGTAGCTGTAGAGGTAGGCGGAGCCTGTCTTGGGGACGCGGGCCCCGAACTCGGCGTAGCACAAGCCGGCGAAGATGGAGGCCATGGCGGCGATGAAGAAGGAGATGATGATGCTGGGGCCTGCGGAGGTCCTGGCCACCTCCCCTGAGAGGACGTAGACCCCGGCCCCCAGGGTGGAGCCCACACCCAGGGCCACCAGGTCCAGGGTGGTCAGGCAGCGGTTGAAGTTGGACTCCTCTCCTTCTGGCTCCAGAGGCTTCTTCAGGGACAGGCTCCTCCCAAACGACTTCAAACATTCCATCCTGCTGTGGTCGGCTACCAGGGTTAAGGAAGGGGATGATTGGAGATGGAGAGAGAGACAGAGAAAGAGAGATCGAGAAAGGGAGAGAGACGGCGATATGAGAGAGAGACAGAGATGTGGAGAGAGGATGAATCAGCGAACGTGTCAGTGAATAATTGTCAGATCATCCCCAGCGTAAATGATTTCTGACTTACAAAGCAGACACTCTAATAAAGTTAGGAATTATTCAGCTGTGAAACAGTAAAACTGTCAAATAAGTTACATCTTGGCTTATGTATTCATCTTGCATTTATATTCTTGTATCAAGGAAACACATTTTACACAATTTAGCTCAAACTTAGCAAAAGTTGTTTTTTATAATATTACATTAATCCACCTTTTCAGTTCAAAACCTTTCACAATTATTAAGCAGTGTCAGATTAGGATCAGTATCGATTGTCTGTATCAGCATGCATTGATTTAGCACGTTTAGATAAACCCATCATTTCTACTGGTCTCAAGATCATATCAGTTTTAACATTGACTCTAACTGCAAAACTTATGTCTGTGGGTTTTACATTTACATTTAGTCATTTAGCAGACGCTCTGAGGCAAGTAGGGTGAAGTGCCTTGCCCAAGGACACAACTTCATTCAGCAGAGCCAGGAATCGAACCGGTAACCTTCAGATTACTAGCCCGACACCCTAACCGCTCAGCCACCTGACTCCCTAATTAATGTGTGTCTGGGTGTATTCATAAAGACACTTAAATACAGTTATCACATTCAACAAACAAGAAAACTTGAATCTGCCAGCTTACCTTTTCTCAAAGTATCACAGAGCTGTGCTTGGGAGAGACAATTGATCACTGTTATTTCTTCAATTTCATTATGCTTTTATGTCTCCTTCTTTATAACCCCTCTGATATGATAGTGCTGATGCCTGTGCTTTTCCAAGACGCCCACAGCACTGTCACAACGCCCTAATCCATGACTGGACTTTACATAACCAGCATTACCGAACTCCAGTTAAACAGTCGAATACTGCTCAGTTATCACCGCTCGCTGTCCAATAACTCTGTGTTGTAGGAAGGGAGTGATAGAAGGATTGAACAAGACACTCACCTCACTTCAGCCGGAGCATGTTCCTGTGTTGTGAGCAGGTAATCTCAGGGGGCATTCCTTTCCTTTTCCCCTGAGACAGCAGGTCCACCGGTCAGTGGAGAGGAGGGGACAACAGAGGGGTAGAGACATGGAAACTTGTCAGTTCATCTTCCTGGAGCACGGCACTAACATGAAATGCAGCTTTCGACTTCGAAGCAAGTGTTCCTGAAAATAAAATGCTGACATGTTTGGCTTAATGCCCAACTACAGTGCTAACACCTGTGCTTCAAATTGAACAGCATTTATTGGGTACAAAGTGGATTAGAGATGATGGGAAGTGATGCCCGTCTGATCCTGGATGCAGGAAACACAGGTGTCGCCTTTTTTGCTGAGTCCCGTTCTGACCTTTTTTTTGCTGCCATTTGAATTTGCCGACAGTGTTTCCCCTTGAGAAGGGTCTTTAATCTTCCTTTTAGAAAGAAACAATGTATTATTCACCTCAGAATGAGAATGTAAATAGCTGCAAGGGTCAAGAAAGGGACAGCTTGTTTACATCTTGGCAGAGGGGAATCCTGCCAGGACGCATCTCTATTCACTTTGGCTGGCATGAGAAATCCTCCAGCCAAAGAGGCGGCCCTTGAGTCATCAGCAGCCAACACTGACCAAGCATTTGTTGTTCCGCCATCATTGATGTAATGATGGTGACAGACAGGACACATTGTTCTGTTGGTGCCCAGTGGCAGGCTGCAGGCAAGCATTGCTGAACCAAGTCACGCTGACGTTGATGTCTTGTACACGGAACAAGGCACAGGAACAGTATTTCTGACTTCAGACAACGTAAAAGAAAACGAATTGCTGCCGGGCCAGAAAGACTAATCATGTGAGGACTTGGTATAGCAGGCAGGATGTACACGACACCGTGCTGCTCAGAAAACGTGAGAATTACACATTTAGAGAAGCGCGGGGCCATGAAGACGTGAGGCTTCAAACTTGGCTTCACTCTTTTTTTTACAGTAGTGGAAGCTACAGCAGGCTGTCCATGGTCGGTCATCATCATGAAGGGACTTCAGATGGACAACCCTCTGGTTACTCAGGCAACACCCAGAGCACGTGTGTGAAACTGAGTGTTAAAGTTCATGAGCATTTGTCAAGCACTCCTCTCATAAAAAAAAAAACTTTGACACATTGCTCATTCTTAAGCACATTCCACAAGTGAGCAAGTTGTTGCTATAAACAGTTGCTGTACTGTGTGAGTCCAAGCTTGGCCATAACCTGAGTTCTGGGGTTATCTGTGGGTGTGTGGGAACAACCCACACTTCCTCTCTGTCCTGCATTGAAGCCCAGTCTCATTCCCGCTCTCTGTCTGCCTGGTCCTACAGTATGTGGTCCTGTGCGATCCTAATGAATCTGTGAGGCACAAAGCAGCTTTCATGGCTTGGAGAGAGCAGGGCTGCACACTTACTCATTGTGAGGTACTGTAGCCTCTCTCTCTATGGTCTCCCATCAAGGGATTTCACTCTCTAATCCCCTGTGGCATTCACCTCAGCAAGTCTGGCTGCCTGCTGTACCTGCCGTCCGCCCTGGCTGACTGCCTCCAAACTTTCCAGCCTGTTTCCTTGGCTGCCTGCTTCTGTGTCGGTCTTCCAACCTGCTTTCCTTCCAAATCTCCTGCCTCCCAGCCTGCCAGCCTGCCAGCCATGCCTACCAAATCAACCACCGGCTAAACCTACCAATCTCCCTCCTGCACTCCTACTCGCCATGTAAAGCACCTGTGACCAGCGTTATGACTCAGAGAGATGAGGCCCCCTATCTAGACTTCTCTGGAAGAGATAAGGCCCGAGGAACAGCGGTGCCAGTGATGCCGAAGCCAAGACGTGTTGCCAGGGACGTGTGCTCCCTCCAGGAGACCAGGCTCACGTGAGGACGTGGTTTATGTGCTGCCAGATAACCAGGAGCTGCATCATATAGAAACTCATAAAAGCCCACGTGTGTGCCGTCCCGCCTTCCTCGTATGCCCACGGAGACTTCCCAGATGTGGCAGAAGAAAAGCCGCTGATATACACTATTCACCTGGAAATGTAAAGCATTATTAAGAGAAGTAAAAGGTTATTTGTTCGAACTTGTATCTGTAGCTTTTCTCTAGTTCTCTTCAAAACACTCCCATGCATGGTGCAGTATGTCTGACATGAACTCGGTTACCTTGTCTGAAGACCCCCAGAGTCAGAATGGTGAGTGTGTGGATGTTGTCAAAATATCTGTTCTGTTTACCCAGATGAAGGAGAAGGAGTTTTACGGCAATATATACAAGGCTGGCCTGTGTGACCCTCCCACTCAGTGGAATTAGTGACAAAGTAGCCTTTCTCACTCCAGACTCAGTTATGACCAAAATGCGCTCATTATTGCACACGGGGCACAGGGTGAGAGCTGTAAACAGCAAATCTCAAGCTGAATGTCCCAAATGTTTTGTCCTCTCCTTTTTTTCACTTTTAAAAGGTTTGAAATGTTTTTCACTTTTAAAAAGTTACTTTTAGTCTCCGTTAGTCATGAGAAAAGTCTGCTATATCCATTTATTGCCATTGCTAAATTGTTATCAGTTGCAAACATCTTGTTTTATTTTTTCATCCTGATATTTGTCTCTAGAAATGAACAGACACTAAAATATCCTTCTATTTAGCTTATAAATTATGAAGTGTAATATATTCTTCCAGCAGTAGGTGGCACTACATGTAACCTCAGTAGTGTAATGGCAAGTTTCCTCACCTCACTCTGGTGTGAGAATATCATTAGATCAATAGCCATTTGACTTGATACTTCTTGTTTTGAAATCTGATTAATAAAATGGTACTCTAAGTTGTCAGGGAACATCTGAGAAAAAAAGCTGCGTTGATTCTGTCTTAACCTTGTTTGGCCCAGTCCGGAACACCACGCTGAATGAGCCAAAGAACACAGGATGGACCCTGAGCAGTGATGCAGTAGGAGATGTGTGTGTTTTCAGGGAGAAGGGGGGGGGGGGGGGGCGGGGGGTAACAGGTAGTGGGTGAAGCGCTTCTGCTGGGAAGGCAGGATTACATGTTTGACAGATGGACAGCTACAGTCCATCTTCAGTCATGAGGGGGTAAACTACAGTTATGTTTCGCCCACTTCCCTTTGGCATCCTCCTCCTAAACTCTCTCCCCCTCTCTCCCCTCCCTCTCTGGCTCTGCATACCTCAACCTCATACTGGAAGGACAGAAATAGAGCAGTCACAATCTCTCATGCCGATGCCAGCACGATCCTCACTGGTATAGAGTCATTTGACTTTAACACTTTGTCTGCACAAGACACCTTGCCATGTTGCCCTGGTTATATTTGTATGTTATAGCTATTTTATATTCTATTTTATTCTAAAATGTAATATTTTAGTCCCTTAGTATTAGTTAGACTTTGTACCTTTAGTATTAGTTAGACTTGTACACAACTTATTTAAGATTCTTATATGTTTAATTTCATGGCGAATAAAACCCATTCTGATTCTGATTCTGATTTCTCATGAAGTAAAAACTCTCACCTTCTAGTCATTCCTGTAAAAGCAGGAGTATTTTACATTCCAGGACATATCTAAATTGATTGGGTTTAGTAGTTTAGTTTGCTGTTTTATAAAATAAAACTGTGAATAAAAATGGAAAGAGGTGTGTTATCTTTGCGAGGAATGGGACATAATATACAGTGTCTGCCACGGTACATTTTTTTTAATAATATAATAATATAATATAATATAATATTTTTATAATATAGTCATAACATGATTTATTTTCTATCAGTTTGTGCCTAAGCTTAATGTCTGTGGAAAAACACGTTTGGTAAATTATTTTATTGTATTGAGAGAACTCATAACTAAGGTAGGCCTACTGATGAAAAAGAATGATGCTCTTGCGCATGCTTTTGCAGCATATCCTGGAATTTATCCAAATAGGCAAAAAGACTGCTGCAAAGAAATACTCAAACAGAATAAAACTGTCGTGCCTCTTAATCCATGTAAGTGAAAACAAATGCCATTCGAGTTTTTTTTTTATAAACTCAAGAAAGGAGACTTATTTCGGTAACTACGTTAATTTACCGTAACACTTCGTCGTGTCTTCCCGGTTGAGCACAAGCTTTTGACACGCCGCCGGAGATAGCCGCAGTTACAGTATTACGTCAGACCCGAGGACAGGGAACGGGACAGCTGGAGTTTCAGCCGGGCGAGACGCACCCGAGATAGCTGAGGACAGCAGGACTGCGGCTGGACACTTGCACAGACATTCATTCTTAAAAGGTAAGATAACTCTCTTGCTGTGTGTTGACTAAATTAGTTAAAGCTGGAAGCAGGTTTACGTAGCTACTTCGATATTTAAAGTTACGGTTTTAAAAGGCTTTATCAGAATTACATGGGATTAAAATAATAAGACAGCAGTCTCCAAGTACATGTAAGATTGTAGGTCTGAGTGAAAATAACTGATAAAGATGAGCAATATAACATTTAAAATACACCCCATCTTGAATGTGAGATGACAGTTTACACTTAAGTCCTAAGCTAAAGATGAAAGAATTTTGTGGACAGAAAGACATGGGTGTGGTCTTGCTTCAAGTCAGTAAAGTAAACTGCATGCAAAGCCTACCGAATAGCTATAGCACACTCTATCTTTCTGTACACGTCTACATCTCAAAACTGCAACTTGCATTTGTATTATAAATGCAAGTTGCAGTTTTGAGATGTATTATGTATTCAACTGTCCATTCTTTCCTAGTGTCAGATCAAATTTTATGTTTTAAACCCAAAATGTAATACAATGTAAGTCTCATTTCTTTTATGTGGGTCTTAAATAGTTATGGTATCATTATTTTCCCATCTGTATATTGGAACACACATACTGAGTACACAGTTGTGGAGTTTTACATCTTCACAGAATCCAGAGAAGGGCTACATTTGTACAACTTTATTATTTTATTAGGTTAACCTTTCTCAGTAGAAACATTGGTGCAGACAGAAGCTAGCTGCCAAAACATGCTCACAGAAAAGTGTTGCTTAAAGTAGGCTAACGCCAGCTCTCCCTGGGTGAACATTGGGTCAAGTGATTTCATTTAAAATGGCCTCCATGGGCCCCTTCTGTCTGTCCCTGTATAATCTTGTTACTCTCGATGCAAACAGCATTTAGATGACTATGCCATACATGGACAGCCCTTGCTCAGCATGTTCTGTCTACAAGCAAGAAAATCGAAGGCAGGACAGGTGGCTTCCAGTGACTAAATGTATTGCACTGTCCATCCAAAGATGTTTGGATTTTTTGCTGAATGTGTGCGCTATTGTGTGCAATGGATCTACGCTGACTACAGCATGCTCTTTTGCCTACTCATCAACAGCTAGTTTAGGAATGGATGCCCTCTGAGTTAGCTGTCAAAACGTGTTTTGTTGTATCATCTAGCATTCTCACCTCATCGTACTCCCCTGTTTAGGTTTCATTTCCTGTTTATCCTTGAGACAGAAGAGCAGCTATGGGAGGGGTAAGTGTGTCTCTTCCTATCCTCTGGTTGAATCCTGTCATGTGCTCATCAAGACTCCAGCTGAGGCACCACAGAGGAAGAACAGTATCATCATCGATCATGTCTCAGAGCCTGTAGCTTTTGGGATATTCAATATCAGTTTAGCGATAATGAGGCGTGCAGAGCTGGGAGCCAGGTATTGTTGGCAGTCTTTCCTCTAGGCAAAGGTTCATTGTGCATTGACACTAGTGTAGAATTTCAATGCTTTATGGTGTACCTGGATGGGTCACTGACAGACAAGGGCTTTTTGGAAGCAGCGTTTATGACAGTGGGGTTCGGGGTACTCAACAGTACTAAACCCTTGTGCACTAGCAGCCTTGATGCTTAGCTCATGCGGTGTTGAAGCATATTTGTATGGCCTTATTTGGCAACACAAAGACTGTTTGGACAAAAGGCTGTTGCCAGGGATACAGGTTTTTTTGGACCTTGGTTGCTAGGTGGGTAAGACCTCCCAGCTGTCCCGAGGAGTGATGGTCACCGTGGTAATGCTGTAGCAGCGGTGTGGATCTGAGCATGTGTCTTGGGCCCTTGTCTGGACAGATATTGGCTCTGTGCCTCAGTGCAGTAGAATTCTCCCAGCAGCTGCTCGTAGAGCTGGTGAATGTAAGCCTAAATGCAGGGAGAACATTTGTCTGGCATGTTTCCTTCTGATTAAACCCTTACCTTTGAGCTAGACAACAGAGAGTATTCTGCATCTAAATGACACCGATTAGGATAGAGATCCTGGATCACTCAAATACATGTGTTCAAAAATGTTATTATCTGTAATCAGCGCCATGCTGAATGTAGTCTTCAGAACACGTTTGATTTGAATGACATGCCTTAGAGGAGCCATTTTGGATTAGCCTTGTAGAGGTCAGTATGTTTTATTTCAGCCCCTGCAGACTTGAATGGGAGATTTCTCTCTCAGGTCTATCTGTGTAACCTGACCTCACGTGGAGCCTCTATGTGCCCATCTGGTGGGGGCTGGGAGTGGGGGAGGGTGGCAGGGGGATATGTGTCAGCTGTCTTGCAGTGAGACCTCTGCCACTCCAGGCCGAACCCCAGGAGGGAACTATACCCACCCTGGGCAGGTAGCACTGCCTGCTGACAGGTCCCCCCTCCCCCTATTCCCTATCCTGCACCCACTCCTCCCTTGCGTATTGTGAGAAATACTTTTAGTTAAGTCACCCAGTACAATCATTTAAAAGGAATATTTCTCGTCTTTCAGGGTTTCCGAGGTACGATTACTGACGCTCCAGACTTTGACCCCAGCGCAGATGCTGAGACTCTCTACAATGCTATGAAAGGCATAGGTGAGTGGCAGGACACTGACCGAACAGTTCCCCATGGCAGCCGGTTATGTTCCGTCTACCATTTTAGCTGTTCCAAGTATACCTCCGTGAATGTTCATCATCCTAAGGCAAAACAAGGAACCAATGTACAAAGATTTGGGCTTCTTGTTTTTTGATAGCGGTAGAAATGGTGTTTCTTGTGTTTGGTCCCATGCTTCACAGGCAGCGATAAGGAGGCCATCTTGGACTTAGTCACCTCCAGAAGCAATGCACAGAGGCAGGAGGTCATCGCAGCATACAAGTCTAACTTTGGACAGGTAGAACAATCACTGTCACCACCTCTGTTCATGACACCCTTCCGACAGGAATCAAACGTGTGTCAATGTTTTATTGTGTCACGCGCTAGGACAGCATTTCATGAAATGTCCCTCCTCCAGGACCTGATCGATGACCTGAAATATGAGCTGACGGGCAAGTTTGAGCGTCTCATCGTCAGTTTGATGAGGACTCCAGCTCAGCATGACGCCAAAGAGATCCACGATGCCATCAAAGTAAGAGTGTAAACACTTAACCCGTCCTCTGATCTTACGCAACCACAGAGGGATGGAGCAGAACGTTCTGTTTAGTTCATTTTGACAAATTTCTGTGACTCAGTCGCTTTATGATCTATCATGGTTGCAGAATCTTTATGTTAGAAGTTTGTGATTTAGCAGCTGAGACTGCGTTTTTAACACATCTGATGATTGACAGGGGGCGGGGACAGATGAAAAATGCTTGATTGAAATCCTGGCATCCAGAAACAATGATCAGATCCACGACATGGTGGAGGCCTACAGGGAAGGTACACTCCCTTATCCTTTGGGGCAAATCTTATTGTCCATACATAAATACATAAATATGAAAAAGAGAGTGTCGTACAGAATGTTCTTGTTTATCTGCAGCTTATGGCGACATCGAAGAGGACGTGATAGGGGACACTTCAGGACACTTTAAGAAGATGCTGGTTGTTTTACTACAGGTCAGTTCAATGTTGAAGCACTGGAAACCAGCAATGCTATCGAGGTAAACAAAGGCTTGTCTATTTGAACCACAGTGTTTTCAATGCTGTACATATTAGCTTATGTACACTGGGTGACTTGTCCAAGTTGTAAACCTGGGGTTGTGTCTGTCCATACAGGGGACCAGAGATGAGTCAGGTGTGGTGGACGCAGACCTGGTGGAGCAAGATGCACAGGTGAGGGTCCTCAACACCACTTACCCGGGTGACTCCTCCTCCACAACCTCACCATGAATGACCCCTCCATCAGCTACTGACATCCCCTCTCCCTCCCCTCTCCACCTCACACCTCATCCCCCTCTCATCGCCTTGATCCAGGACCTGTTTGCTGCGGGGGAGGAGCAATGGGGGACGGATGAGGCCCGATTCATCATGTTGCTGGGAAACCGCAGCGTGACCCACCTCCACATGGGTGAGAATTGGCCTGGGCCACTTAGCATGGGAGTGTACATGTACACTCTCACCATGACCCTGACCCTCCATGACCCTCATCATCCACTGGGTTAAGGTTAGGGTTCATCTGTATGTCTATGATGACGCATTATTGAATGTCAGTTTCCATGATAGCTCAAACAACCTGTTGCCACAGCTAGTTACAGACATGTGTCTGTCCACTCTTGTCTGGCAGTGTTTGATGAATACCAGAAGATTACAGAGACGTCCATAGAGGACAGCCTTAAGAGTGAGCTCTCCGGGGACTTTGAGACGCTCATGCTTGCTGTCGGTATGTGTAGCCTCGGTCTTTAAACCACAGTAGCCTTCTGAAGTCTGACCTCCATTTTGTTTGTCTGTTTATGATGAGTCACCCGTTCACCTCTCCATCTGTCGGTGTTTTGCTTCCCCACAGTGCAGTGCATCCGGAGTGTTCCTATGTTCTTTGCCAGGCGCCTCTACAAATCAATGAAGGTAATTCAGTTCAGACATGCTCAAGGTGAAACTAGCTCCTTAGCCAAGCCTGTAGCTGGTCAGTGACAGAGTTCAAGCAGTCTGGGGACAAAAGAAGACTTGGAGAAGGACTGGATGTTAATAGTCACAGTGCGGAATAGTCTGAACATGTATCTGGGGGAAGAAAGCTTACAGAAATAAGTTTGAGTCTGAAGGGTCATGGTCAGGTGGAGGATGGGGGCTCAGGGCTGGAGGAGAAAACTTGCAACAAATGTTGTGTCTGTTCTGGAATAAACAGTAATGACAACAAACCAGGTACACAATGTCGATTTGGAACATACAGTACATCCTGGACTAGCTCACTACCAAAGAAAATTGTCACAAATTCGACTTGGACCAGTAATGTGATACCTAATAGCTACATCCTTTCTAAATGACAAGGGTCTTAGCAGTGTTCTCCTTCATCTACAGGGCCTCGGCACGGCTGACAACAGTCTGATCCGGATAATGATTTCTCGCTCCGAAATAGACATGCTGGACATCAGGGAATGCTTCCGTCTACGATACGAGAAGTCGCTGTACAACATGATTCTGGTGGAGAAGCTTTGACTTACTGTTAAATCTTACTGGTTCAATGTTGTAATGTGCAATAATCATATTTGATTTGATTATTTGAACATTACATTTCAACATTTATTAAACATTTCCAATGCAACAGGATGACACTTCAGGAGAATACAAGCGGACTCTGCTCAATCTCTGTGGAGGAGATGATGAGTAAGTAGTGGGCTAAAATTGCGTCCTGCAGTACCCAACAATGGCCAGGTGGTGGCCACAGTACTCCATAGCCCTGTTAGATCCTAACGTCTTACATTGACAGAATCATTGAATTATTGTCAGAGGAAGCATCACAGCAAGGAATTTAAAGTTTCATTATGAAACTCTGTTTTTCCCTGTAAAAACATCCGGAAGTACCTAAATAAATTAAGTGAAGTTGAAAGTGTATTATTAGTGTATTAGTCCAGCCAGCCAGGAGCTTTCTAAAACTGAGGTAACACTCCCTGACATGGATTGTTTTTTTAAACAAGCAAGCTAAATGAATGGAAACATATCTTAGACAAAGCGTATTCACATGTAAATGTGTTTTCCTGGAAACTTTTCTTGTGTTGTCTCGTGATAAAATGTACTTAGCAAGGGAATTTGTGGGGTATATCTGAAGTTGACTTATGGTTACCAAATTGGTCCTTTCAGCTTAGCTGGAGAGTTCTTCCCTGAAGCTGCTCAGCTAGCCTACAAGATGTGGGAGATGAGTGCCACGACCAAAATCAAGGTTAGGCCCCTCCGAGTCCTCTTCCAGGGTAGCTGTATCACCGCATGTTTGACCTGGCAATGGCATGCATTTAATTATCCCTGCTAGCATCTATCTCTCTCTGTGGCCCCACCTCATACTGATAACACCATCATGCTCACACAGCACAGCCTTTGTCAGACCCCAGATACCATCAGAATGCTGTCCGTTTTACAAATTAGAGTGCTGAAATACTGCCAGTCTTCTATTACAATGCCCCATGTCCAGGCACAAGACGTTGGCTAATGCCACAAACATCCCAGGGTTTGAGCCAGCAGAAGGAAGTCTCTCTCTCTCTCTCTCTCTCTGTCTCTCTCTCTCTCTCTCTCTCTCTCTCTCTCTCTCTCTCTCTCTCTCTCTCTCGGATGACCTCATTTGGTTGTTTTTGAGTCTGTCCTCGGTCTGCTATCGCTCGTGTCATGACACAACCCTGAAGGAGTACTGACCCCTTCAAATGTCAACGGAATATTGTCACAATGGCTTTATCTGGGAAACAACTGGCAAAACTTGCTTATGAAATAGATTATTTCAATACGATAGCTGACATGTTATGTTCCAGACTTTTGCATGTTTATAAAAGTGACCCTCTGGACATAATATCCTACAAGGCAATGGTTGGTAAAACCACTTTGCTTTGCCTTTGAACAGCGTGTGTGTAGGTGTGTATGTGCGTGTGTGTATGTGCGTGTGTGTGTATTAGGTGCTGGAAATTCAGATTCAGTCTTACTTGCTCTCATCCTCTGTTCAGCTAAGAGCAACAGTTTATCCTGACTCCGATTTTGATCCTGCCAGTGATGCTCAAGCGCTGAGAAAGGCCATGAAGGGATTTGGTATGTGGATTTGGTACTTTCTCTTTGAAATTTACAAAACACTAATGTCAACTTCTATAAGATAACAGTTTGGATCATTTTTGTTCGGCTATAACTCCTACAGGCACTGATGAAGATGTCATTATTGAAATTGTCGCTAAGAGAAGCAATGAGCAGAGACAAGAGATCAGACAGGCCTTCAAGTCACTTCTTGGCAGGGTAAGATAAAGAGGAGAAGGCTTACTCCACCATTACACATTTTAAAATGCCCTGAATACATTGTAAATGTGACGCCCCTATTGTCGGTTGTTTAATATCTGACCTAGGCCTCAGAAATGCGTGGGCTTTGAAAAATAAGATAACACTGTTTTAGTGAGTGGGTGGTGACCTGAAATTTGTTTTGTCCCAGACCACTGACAATATTTCTGTAATTCCCACAAACACCACAGATAAGAGCCTCTGTCCCTGAACATGCATTTTGAACCTCCCCCCACAGGATCTAATGAAGGACCTGAAGTCAGAACTGTCCAAGAACTTAGAAAGGCTGATCATCAGCCTCATGTTGACCCCGGCAGAGTTTGATGCCAAGATGATGAGGAAAGCCATGGAGGTACTGTAGTTACGAGGACAAGATGAGACAATGTTCTGGGTGATACATTACGTACATTAGTGTGTTCCCAGATAAAGCACAGAAGGAGGGATTGATAGATCTGATCCAGTCAGAATCAAACCTCATAGGAGAATTTTGTGGCCACAAAACATGCCACACCGTGTAATTACGCACAATTTATTATCAGATTGAATTTCACAAAGTGTTTGGAATAAATTAGATGAATAGTTCTGATCACCAAGTGGGATTATGGGAGAAAGTGACCAGGTGTGATTGACAGCCAGTCTGCTCTGACAGGGTGCTGGCACAGATGAACACGCTCTGATCGAGATTCTGGTCACCAGGAGCAACGAGGAGATCCACGCCATGAACGATGCCTATGAGCTTGGTAAGCTACTAGCTTGCCTTAGCCCTCAGCTTCCTGTGACGTATCTATGACCGCCTTCAGGGGAAGGCCCTTTGTGTACTGACTGTTGGGCCCATCAATATGCAACTGGGCCAATCACCAGGTGTCTGATTTATTAATGTCAAGAAATGGGATGTTTTACAGCGTACAAGAAGAGCTTGGAGCATGCCATCCAGTCAGACACCTCAGGGCGCTTCTGTCAGATCCTGGTGTCACTGCTGCAGGTAATCTGCTTCAAAACATACACTGTGATAATAATCAATATTGTAATAAATAGAATCAATCATACAAAGAATGTGTTTTTATTATGAGATTGAGGTCAAATTTAGTAGAAGAGAAATGATGTGCACACAAAATCAACATATATTAATCGGAAATGCATCGTTCATGGTGTTGCCCCGTTTTTATTAATTTTGGTGACTAGTTACCTGTAAGTTTAATTGGGTAGAGACCAATCACCTTACACCAAGTCGTATTGCTTTGGTCCACACAGGGAGCTAGAGAGGAGGGGCCTGCAGACTTTGAGAGAGCTGACGCAGACGCCCAGGTGAGTGTTCAGGTCTGTGACACACATTTTAAAAGTTTAACACTTGCAAAAAGCTTTGCTACTATTGTTGTTGTTGTCTTCAGGAACTCGCAGATGCTTGCAATGCAGACTCAGATGATATGGAGATCAAGTTCATGAGTATTCTGTGCACCAGAAGCTTCCCCCATCTTAGGAGAGGTAGGCCACACGAGGAGAGAGAGAGTGGAGGACCCACAGGAATTCAGGCCCTGTCATGTACAGCATTGTGTCACAAATACTGCATTACTGATTCAAGCCTAAACCAAATACCTACAATGGTGTTTAAATGTCAGATCACATCTTGAGCCTGACCTTTGATGTTTGACGTCTCATTCTTTCTCAGTGTTCCAAGAATTTGTCAGATGCTCTAACAAGGACATTGAACAGATCATCAAGAAGGAGATGTCTGGAGATGTTAAAAACGCCATGTTTGGCATAGGTAAGGACCAGCCCACTCTCCAGGGGTGGAGGGGTTGGGGAGGAAGTGGGTATACTCTCAATGTAAAATGACATTTGAGCTGGTGAAGTTGTTCTACTGTGTGTAACTCTCAAATATACCTGTGTATTCTGCTTCTCTGCAGTTCGCAGTGTTAAGAACCAGCCCTCTTACTTTGCCGACCGCTTGTACAAAGCCATGAAGGTATTGTTGTTTTCAACTCGACCCCTCAGCCTTACACCTTACAGCACCTGACTTCTGTAGCTACAGCAGTTGTGGATGCTACGGCACTGTAAATAAGAATCTTGCAATATAGACATTGTTTCTGTGGATGATGGCTTTGTTACTTGTCTGTGACTTTGTCGAAGTTGTAGTGAGTGCTACAGTAACAGTGGTAACACTGCATGTGAAGAAAGCCTTTCTCTTGCGCTGTAAAGGGCCTTGGCACAGACGACAGAGCTCTGATACGCATCATGGTGTCCCGCTGTGAAATCGACATGTTCAACATTCGCAAGGAGTTCAAAGACACGCACGAGGCCTCGCTCCATGAATTCATCCAGGTAGAAACCATGGTTGTAAGTCAAAAACCTTTATATGTCTATTAACTCACTTGTTTGTTGTGTACAGTACTGTCTCCCTGTCGCTTTCTGTCTGTTCTACTTACATATGTTTGTGCATAGAGGATGTCTGTTTGTCGTTGTGTGTTGCACATCCTCCTTTTGGCGGGGTGGTGGGGAAGGCAGCTCTAGTTCTTCCGGAGGATCAGGGCTACGGCTGCTGCACAGCTGTTTAGGAATTTCCCCCGCACGCTTGACTTCCTCTCTAAACTCTAAAGTGGCCTTTGTTGTACAGTTAGATACAACATAAAGATGTAGACTGTAAAATTGGACTGCTTATACTATTAGCTTAATACTAACTTGAATATTAGTACACTATCTTTTTTGTCTGGGTTTGTTTTTAGATGGTGCATGACACTAATTTTACTAATGTACTGCATCATCTCAACTAAATTCTCAAAGTCTGAAATAATTTCTTATGTGCAGGATGTCTTCCTGCCCTTAAGAAAGTATTTAGTGTGTGTTTAGGACTGAACCAAATTCTGTGTTAACTCATGATGTGGTCTCTCTGTAGGGTGATACGTCAGGAGACTATCGCAAAACTCTGCTGCTGCTGTGTGGAGGAGAAGACTGATGTTACCAAGTTCCTGGAGGGTTCAAGGATGTTCTAGAAACATCCGATCCGTCCGAACACGCAAACTCACCTGACAATCTACCAGTCAACTGTGCATTGAGTTTCATGAGATTGTGCCACTTCTCTGTGAAACCAAATTACCAACGACCTCCAACCTCCCAAATCTCTCAGCTGTCTTTTTTTTTACAGAGCAAAATTGTGGATTCATTTGAAATGTGCCGAGAGAAAGTACTTGGCTACATGTCTAATGCTTACCTATAAGTGACCTTTTAGTATTTTAAATGGTTCTTTCACATAGTTTGTCCAGCTAGTAAATACTGTATAAGATACAACAATGCTGTTTATTTGAATTAAAAGGAACGTGTCAAAAACTGTACTTCAGTATTCTTTTTATTATATTTCCAAAAGTTTTACTCATATTTGTAATGTTGTTAAATTTTATAACAAAAATGAGGTTGGATCTCCTTACTCACTTACTCACTTCCTCCTTCCAGACCAACATACAGTATAGTTTGGGTTCTAGATCTACATACAGTATGGGTTCCAGTATGGGTTCTAGACCTGCATACAGTACGGGTTCCAGTATGGGTTCTAGATCTGCATACAGTAAGGGTTCCAGTATGGGTTCTAGATCTGCATACAGTAAGGGTTCCAGTATGGGTTCTAGATCTACATACAGTATGGGTTCCAGTATGGGTTCTAGACCTGCATACAGTAAGGGTTCCAGTATGGGTTCTAGATCTACATACAGTATGGGTTCCACTATGGGTTCTAGACCTGCATACAGTACGGGTTCCAGTATGGGTTCTAGATCTGCATACAGTAAGGGTTCCAGTATGGGTTCTAGACCTGCATACAGTACGGGTTCCAGTATGGGTTCTAGATCTGCATACAGTAAGGGTTCCAGTATGGGTTCTAGATCTACATACAGTATGGGTTCCAGTATGGGTTCTAGACCTGCATACAGTATGGGTTCCAGCATGGGTTCTAGATCTGCATACTGCAATATGCTCTAGGAATGGTCCTGCGACTCATTACGCTGAGCAGTAGGGTGTAGTTGATGATTAACTCTACTGATGTTGGCAGTAGCAGTGGCATTAGGAAACTCCCTAATAAGCAAACTGATTCTACACCCGCATAAACTATAGACAAGGTTTTACTAGCCTTGAAAAGTCAGAACTGTTGTTCTCTTTCCACTGTTATAAAATACTGCTGCTCATAAAACAACTTGATTCCAGTTTACAGTAATTGACTACTCTAGCGATTCACAAATAAAACTTTAAAAAAGTATTTAAAATGTTTCTCTTTCAACTAACTTCAATTCTTAAGCAAACTAAATATACGATTATAACCAATGGTTATAATTTATTGTATATGTTAAATTGGTGATTTAGTTCCTCCAACATTCTGCTGTCCTTAAAAGTTATATCTGCACCACTGCAAATTATATTCTCAGTGTACTGTATTTGACATATGAAGGTACGATATGTGGATTGTTGCAAAGAAAGATGTGTGTTTAATTTGAAATTAGAGAGGCAGATCATTTTTATACAATACATCCACCTATAAGAACAGACAGTGACAACATATTCTTTTTGTACTATGTATTGGATCCAATAGACATCTGTAAATCGACCCTAAATGGTCTTTACCTGTCTGCCTCAGCCTGCTGTGTGTGTGTGTGTGTGTGTGTGTGAGAGTGTGTGTGTGTGTGTGTGTGTTAGTGTGTGTGTGTGTGAGTGTGTGTGTGTGCGTATGTGTGTTTGTGTGTGTGCGTATGTATGTGAGTGCAGCTGTTGTCAAGCCATCTTTGAGTTAAAAGAGGAAAGAAGAAAAAATGACTTGAGTGGAGGAAATCCCCTGCAGTAGGCCAGAATCCTAAGCAGCAGATACAGTCTGCAGCTCTCAAATGCATATTACAGAAGCGAGGACGCTGCATACACAGTCTTAAACATCTCAAAAGTTGTCCACGAGTGCATATTAAAGGATTACATTAAAATAACAGATGTTGGCCTTGCAATGCATGCCAAATGACCTTGTTTGCTGCCTTATTCCTTTTGACAGCTTTGTAAGAGGAACCTTAGTTCTGTTCCGCAGTGATCATGTAGTACTGTTTGAGCTATATATTGCAGTTCTGTTAAATGCCTAGAGTAAAGAAGAAAGAAGCGGATAATCAATATTTCCTATGCTGGTGCTGTTTACTATGGGCAGGCCATGTAGTTGGACAGAGACCAGGTTCCCCTAGCTCAGGCTGAGAATATCTGGGCCTTTCACTATGTGGGAAATTCCCATGTCTCTACATTAAAGTAGCTTCCCCCATTTACCAGTTTCCTTAAAAAGTGCCTCTCGGACACAAGCAGAATGTGTGGGTGAGTTTAACTTTAGATGTTTTGAGTTTAGTTACGTTTTAAAATGTTCCTTATACAGTACATTGTCTTGTCAAAAAGATGATATTCTGCTGTGTTCTTCTAAACATTTTTGCCTATTCATATGTGCTAAAGTGTTTTACATTTTTTGTTAAAATGCTTTGCCAGTTGAAAGATACTTTTAAATATTAATAAGTTGAATTGTTTAAATTATTAACGTAACATATTGGTGTACTTGTTTATTTTTCATTGTGTTTATTTCTCCTATTAATCTAATAATGAATTTACTATTCAGCACACACAACACACACATACACAAAAACTGTTTACTGCATAACAGTGCATTTCTGCTTTATAATTTAAGAATACTGTACTGTGTATTTTACATTAACCATTATTGTTGTTTAAACAATGTTGTTGAACCAACAAAGGGAAAAAAAAAGCATGGAAAGTCATAGAAATGTACGACCGCCAACAGTTCTATCTTTGGAGAGGGTCTTCTTTAATGTAACCAGTAATTAAGTGTTTGGAGTTTCTTGACTGTTCTACAACTGAATTATTCAATTTTCTAAGAAAAACTGGGTTCAATTGATTCGAGTGTAATCAGTACACCGTATATGAGTGCCTGAGAACTTGGTGTCGTTGACGTTATGCTCACTAGATGGATCCCTAAATGGATCTCTCCAGCAAATCCAATAAGATATATATGGCAAAAACTGTTTTATTTCATGTGTGTTCACATTATAGATTTCAGAAACAGCCGTCTACGGACGAGCAATAACATGGTCAGTGGCAGCTGACATGGGACCTTGTTGCAGGTCATAATTTGGGGCAGGTTAGTTTGGTATTGGTAACCTTTCTTGGGACAGAGCCCTTTCTCAAATGGCCCGATATTGTGGATGATTATTGATTGTTTCCACAAGATGTCAGTGTTAGGAGTATCTCAATGGGCTCTCCAACAAACAATGAAAAGAATGTCTGCCTATAATACCAGGACTCTTTCAGTGCATTGCATTTCGCTTGACAACCATGACTTAAAATTGGCATTAAATTGAACTGGTTTCACTGGCCTACTGCTGACTTGTTGATGTATTAGTCATGTCATATATGTTCATCATAATGGACATATTTCACTGCAAACTATTTATGTAAAAGGTCTGAACTTGAGATTATTTTTATTTGTGTTCTGTTATTTTTTTAAGCCATAAGAATAGATGCATACAAATGTGTTAGTTCTGCCTGTCTGTCCTTTAAACTGTGGAAAGCATCTCTATTGGTCTGCTCAGCTGTCAAACACGGATGTTTGCTTCAACGTTAGCGAGGTGGAATTTCCCAGGTTACAGCAGACCACTTCCGCACTAGCTAGATGTCTTGTTTGGGCAGACGAAGCGGCCACTGAAGCTGAAAGGTAGTGGAGCTAACACAAACTGAAGCTCCTTTGTTCTTATTTTGCCATGACATTACCTATCTGATGACTGTGACATTGTGTTGGACAGGGAAAGGTTTTGAAGCAGACTCTTGATTTGTTGTGATGTAAAGGATCTGCTTGCTGGTTATATGCTAGCTAAATAGCTAGCTACTCAGCTTGCTGCAGTGCTGGCCGGCTAACCAGTTGCGCTTGCTATATAGCTAGCTACGTTAGCATTCAGTCCTATCTCGAGTCTCTAGGCTATCTGATTTGCCACATACATGTTTTTATCAGTGACATTTAAACGAGAAACAGTAAGGGCGAGCTTTACTGATAGTGTGTTTATCTACTATACTAAGCAGGTATATCGCTTTCACTTTTATAGTGCCAGTATCCTTTGCCTATGACACCGACGATGAGCTCGCAGCTGACGCTACTACTAGGCTAGCTAGTAGCGGGCTTGGAGACAGAACGATGCTCTTTACGTGAATCAGATTGTGATAGCTTTTTAGCCAGAGCTTTGTTAGCCAGATAGCACTAGAGATAACTAGCTAGCTAATAATACGATGCTCGCTTGCCATGTCCATCTCTAATCAGGTAACGTTACCATAGCTGGACTGGATACTTCTAATCAATAATGAACGAGGAGAGAAAGAGAGGCCGAAAAGACAAAGTGGTAAATTCACTTCATGGTGCCTAAGCTATGCTTCCCATCCCGTCTGCAGTACCATCGGCTCTACATAGATGTGCAATTATCATGTTTACTGTATCATTGTGTAAAGGCTTTGTGTTGATTGACAGCTTGAACTGGCATGCCATGTACTTGATTCTCATCTCATGCTGGCTATATTATTTGGCTGCTGAACTCGACCGTGTTTTATTATGACAATGCTGACTTAAAAAAAAGGCTTCATCTTTGATCATCTTGATGGAATAATGGTGTTGCCTATTCTAATTGTGTCCTGAAATAGATTTGCAGAAGTCCCCTTTGATGGCTGGCATTCAAATATGTCCCTTTGCATTGTAAATGGTGTAAAGCGGGGAACAAAAACAAATATGTTGTGTTACTAATATCTCTTTAGGGCTTTTTTCTCTATGGATAGATGCCATGTGTTCATAGTAAAGGTAGCCTAAACATCCCTTATTTGTCCATTTTTTCCCTTTCATTCTTACAGTGCCAGGCTCAAAGTCGGGCTAATTATATACTTTGCAAGTCTAGGGCGTATCCACCATGACAACAACAAGTGACCTTTATGTTTTGTCTCCGCAGTTTAGAGCTCCGTGCCTGGTGAGTGAGGCGGTGGCGATGGAAGGAAAGGGCCCGTACCGCATCTATGACCCGGGTGGGGGTGAGGCCAAGGCCAGGGAGGAGGCTGGAGGGGGCAGCAGCTACCGGCTGCTCCTGGAGGAGAACAGCGTGTTGAGAGAGAGGATGAAGGGCCTGAAGAGCTTAGGTAAGACCCTTGGTCGAGAGCTGGGTTGTTAGCTCATTGGAAGTGGTGTGTGTGTGTGTGTGTGTGTGTGTGGGGGGGGGGATCTGAGGAGACAGGTGTGGGAAACGGGTAGATCAATGGAGCTGAGCATCATCTTATCTTGCTGATGGCTCTGCGTTCCCCAGTGCAGTACTCGTGCTGCCCACATAGCTGGGGACAGAGGCTAAGCTAAAGTAAATAAACATCCAGCGCGAGGGTTCGCTGCTATTTCAGATGTGAACTTTACTATTTATTTGAATAATTGTAGCTGCAAAGGTTACAGGAATGACTTTGTTTACCATGAATACGAGGCCCACATTTACTACTGACAGGAGACACAATTCTGTTCTGTTTATCATACAAATTTATATTTCAATGTGTCACTGAAGTGTAACTTTGACAGCAGCACACGCCCCTGACCAGACTGACGTTGTGAATCATGCGTCGGACACGGTTTTCTGAGTTGTGGTTGTCTTTAGGTTGGAATGTGGTGAAACCTGATTCAGGTCTTTGGCAATGCGCTATCATGTAATGCTTCCATCGAATGCCTTTCCTCTGAGTGTGTCTAAGGGGCACAGTCATGAGTCACCGAAAAGGCAACAGCTTCGGTCTGTTGATGTCCCACGGCAAATCTATGCTGCCTAACCAACATGATAGTTGCTCAGCTGACACGAACGCTGTTCAACTCTGCGTCCGTGTTAGAATGACTTGCCTGTCATTCTGTAGGATCTAATAGATTAACAAACATAAGACAACAAGAAATTCACACCTGTCCGCTTCTGACGAGACAAGAAAGAAGGGGATGAATGAATGAAGGGGAACTTGTGCCACTTAGGAGAGCTTCTGGAGGAGTCCCAGTCCGAGGCGAGCAGGCTCCGACAGCGGGTGGAGGAGCTGGTGAGAGACAACGAGGCCCTCAAGTCCTCCACCTCCAGCTACGCCACCAGCTTGTGTATGGGTGGACCCATCCAGACGGAAACACGAGGTACGTGTCGTCCACTCTGGTGGTCAGACCCGATGGTTTTTCCACCATCATTATATACTTGTCGATTTCCGACGTTATTGATGGCTTTTAATACAATTCTTTACCCTGTTTAGGAGTGCTAGCGATTAATCGAAAACAGATTTTTTTTAATGACTGAACATTTTTTTTAATGACTTCCCTACTGGTGTTTTTCCCTAATTATATGACCATTTATTATGGTTATTTATTGTTTTTATCTTGTTCCCCTGTCTCAGAGATCATGACTTAGCTGTTTCTCCCTGTCATATCACCATGACTCATGCCTGTCTAACCTTTCAGCTCAAGGTAAGCCCCTGGGTGCTGACCAGAGAGAGACCCAGTCAAGCCAGGCAGGAAAGGCTCTCCAGCCAGAGCAGCCCTGTGTGAGTACAGGCACGACACTCTACCAAGAAGCCTTTAATGGCAAGGAGATAATTGTGCTGAAAGTTTTGAATGTGCTCCAGATGCATATTTTCGAAGCAGGTTTGCACAGATGACTGGATCAGTGCATCCTCTTGATGTGTTCCCTGGAGTTTTCTAGACTCATAAAAGTAGCTGAATGCCATTTTCTTTTCTTTTTTTCGTCTGCTTTGTCCGTCCAAACTGAAAGTAGCTAACATTCATTCTGAACAGTTAACTTAGGTGTTGGGCTTTGAACCCTGGGGACTTTTTATACGTTTGTTTTAAATGTAAGACCTGTTGACCTGTTTGTTTCCTGTAGGAGGGTTTGTCGGAATTTGAGTTGGTGAATATGGAAGAGAAGGCCTCGGATCAACAAGCAGTAAGTACCCAACTTCCTAGGTCACCCTAACAGCTGGGGAATGTTGGGTAAATATTTAGCTTTACTTGTAATCCAAACTAAACTATACAAGCTATACATTCATAATAGCTGTCAATTGGATAAAAGAGTAAAGAAAAAGAAACAAACGTATGTGATTTGAAAAGAACTCCTTTAAGTTTCCTTTGCTGTGAAGCCCCTCCTCTTTATGGCAATTTCTTCCAGATAGGAACATGTTCTGTACAGTGACTCAACAGCAAACTCAATACTGGTAGCTCCACACTGAGTCAACTGGGGGAAAGTCCAGGATTATTATTGCTGACCAGAATCACACCACTGACACACACTCACACACTCACACACACACACACACACACACACACACACACACACACACACACACACACACACACACACACACACACACACACACACACCTACACACCTTAAGGGAAAGCCTTAAAATGAAAGAATAATTGTGAAAATATTTTTCAACAGGTGTAGGGTTTTACTGTGTAGTTTTTACTATATAGGCACTCATAAATCAGGAACCGCAGGAACACAACAATAGGCACCCATTTCCCTTTGGCGCTGATAGAACAAAGACAAATTTCTTGGGCTAGAAGAAAATACGTTTTGGAAAGACTACCTCACTCTGGAACTGGACCTCCTTCTATGTTGGGAGTCAGGTGGCTGAGCGGTTGGGATAGTAATCAGAAGGTCGCTGGTTCGATTCCCGGCCGTATAAAAACGTGTCCTTAGGCAAGGCACTTCACCCTACTTGCCTCGGGGGGAATGTCCCTGTGCTTACTGTCAGTCGCTCTGGATAAAAGCGTCTGCTAAATGACTAAATGTTCAAAGGATGATTGTGAATGTAGGCTACACTTCTGACCATCCCAGCATGGTGCCATGGTGTGTCCGTACTGAAGGCTGAGATGTTTGTATGTCATCCCCACCCAGCACAGATGGAGCGACTGATGCTCAAGTGTATTTGTTTTGTTTGTTAACTACCTCCAGACCGGGGCAGGAGCGGCACACGCACCCCAAGAGAACATGGAACTGGCCAGCCAGCTGCAGAGACTGGAGAGCTCCTTCAGTATCTTCGCCGAGGAGTCCAACCCCAACCAGTTGCTCGCTCACCTGGGCCGCATGGCCGTGGAGTTCCACCACCTCTCCTCCAAGGTCCAGAAGAATGAGCAGAGGACTTCTCTTCTACAGGTCAGAGAGACGCAGACGGGAGAATGGAGACCTCAAGTTTGACAAACAGACCAGGCTGTTAGAATGACTACCTGTAGCGCGTTGTGTGTCAGAGAAAAGACTCATGCAGAACTGAGTAGGCTTCAGTTTTACGTAACTAGTGGAAGTAAAAACTACCCAAGGACAGTTCCCGCCATAGTAGCTGACTGCTTTCAATACTGGAAATTAAGTTTTCTGGACAACCATTGGCTGCCAGGTTGATTCCTCAAACATGACAGTTATTTTGAAATAGCTGTTACTGTAGCATTTATTGCAGAATCTCCAAAAGGACCGAGAGGGAGGCAGTTGAGGCAGTGTGTTTTGCAGTGAGAGAGGCTTGTTTCTGACCCAGTGGTGTTTTCCTCTCTCCAGACACTGTGTGAGCAGCTGAGGCAGGAGAACAACGAACTTCGAAAGAAAATGGAGGAGGATCTTCAGTACAGGAATCGAGACTTGGAACAACTCAGGTGACTGTCTTTCCTCCTGACTTTTGCCTTACCTCACCTCCCCCACCCCCTTTGAAGACGGGTGTTGTTGTCTCTGGGCCAGATGATGACTCACTCCGCTGCTGAAAGGACTTTCACTTCTCCTCATCTTTTCGCTCATATAACGTCCACGACCACCCCACTCATCTGGAGTATTTTCGTTTTTTGCCGCGGCTGCTTTCAAAATCACCAAAGTGAACTTTCTACATGTTGGATTCAGATTCCCTCATGGAGCCTGTCCCAGTATGTCTAGTGCAGAGCTTTCGTTTTTGGTAGAGGACTGTTCCAGTATTCCCCCTTGTCGTATCATAGGCTCTTCCCAGAAGAATCCTGCTGCTAAGCGACTTTGCTAGGCTCTAGGGTAGGTTTCTGAGTGCTGAGGCTTACTGTCTTCTTCTCTCTGTTCAGACAGGAGAACCAGAAGCTGAAAGAGCTGGTCACCGGGGAAGGAGCAGCTCCAGCGGAGGGTGGTGAGCCTGCCGAGGCCAAAGAAGAGCCGGCCAAAGAGGAAACGCCCAGTGTAAGATCCAAGATGGAGGTTTCCACGCCGCAGAAGGTATGAAGATATCACCCGAAAGAACGGGTGTTTTGTTTGTTGAAATACAGAGTGAATGCGTTCTGAGAGCAGAGCGTGAGAAGCTAAATGTTCTATTGAACACCAGCGGTCGTTTTTGGTTGACGCACTCTCAATGTGTTTAGTTCTGTCTAGTCAAGGCTGGCCCGACCCAATAAACAAACAAATCATTTGTTTGGGGCCCAGCGATTGGTTGGGCCCCAACAACAACAAAAACATATATTTTTTTTTTTTAAAGGGCCAGCCCTGTGTTTAGTTCTGTGTTTAGAACTGGGTAGTTCTTTTTGGTGTGTTTGTGGAGAGGTGAAGGGAGATTCAGGAGTGTTTCACATCCCTTCAGAGTGGGAAAGCAGGAGAGAGAACTCCAACCAAGCCGTGTGAACCGGAGGTGTACGAGAAGAAGATCAAGCTTTTGGAGAAGCAGAGAAAGGATGTGAGTGCTCGACCACATGGGAGAAGTCCAGGTCGTTTTTTCAATATTATTTTATGGACTCATTCTGTGGAGAAGTTCTCACTGGAGTTCTTGTCGTGGTTCTTTCCCCCCTCCTGTCAGGTGCTGGAGGTGAACAAGCAGTGGGATATTCAGTGGAACTCCATGAAGTCCCAGTTTGAACAGAAGGTACGATAACGTCCATGTATTGTGTAGGTTGTAGGGGTGGAACGGTACACTGAAGTCACGGTTCGGTTCATACCGCGGTTCAGGCATCACGGTTCGGTACGAGTTCGGTACAATGGAAGGAAAAGAAAAACAAACCAGGTTCCTCTACGAGTGAATACGGCGCATTGAAGATGACATGTCAATTCTGATTGCGTCAGTGATTTTTTTTGGCCCTGTATCTCGTTCCAGTGATTGGCGCACCTGGTGATGGCATCGGATGCAGTCATTTAGAACACGCTCTTATCCAGATGCGTTATATTTGTTAGCATGTTAGATGTATTTCCACTCACATACCCCACAACTGCCGAACAACACCGACACAAAGGGCTTGTCTTATCCACCACTCTCTCGCCTGTACTACTGTAACTGAATGGGAACCGAAGTTTTCCCAAGCTTGCGACCTTAACTCTTGTGCTGCCTTCGGGTCATATGACCCAAAGGTTCATAACGAACCATCATTGTTTTTACCCAATACAAAAACAAATAAAAATAATGTTCTTTTAACCTTCGCAATGTGGGGGGTCTGAGACAGCCCAACGGTTAAAAGAAAATGCTTCACTTTGTTTTTGTATGCGGTAAAGTTGTCGCAATACGACGGTGGGTCACAATGACTGATGGGTCAGAATGACCCGAAGATAACACAAGGGTTAAAGAGGTTGGCGGGTCCTCTATCTCTCGTGGGTCGCCACCACTAGCCATACTCGTCCTTAGTGCTGCTAGCTGACTCACGGCGGCGCCAATCAGAACTTCAGAGCTAAAGCGGGGCAACAGATTAGGTGTCCCTAAAGAACACGAGTATCTAACAGTAGTTCTGCATTACATTAATGAATTTACACGTGAGTTTTATTTATTTTTCTACCGTGTATTCTCCGTGTAATTTCATGCACCGAACCGTGACGCCCGTACCGTTTCGGTTCAATACGAATACATGTACCGTTCCACCCATAGTAGGTTGGGTGGAGTTTATCACTGCCCTGATCGCAGGGCAGTTTCACAAGTAGGCCCTGTGGTGGCCTGGGTTCTCACGCTCCCAGATCAATGCCAGGAGACGTTATTGTAGTGTAATCAGCGACTGGTCTGCCTCCACAAGATGATACAAAACTGAAGCCAGGTTTAGCTTCATGGTGTTTCGATAACGATATTCAGGAGGACTCTTTTGAAGTGCTCTTTACATCAGACTGTGCGCTCATATGGTTAGAAAATGATGTAGTGCAGTTTGTGTGTGTGTGTGTGTGAGCGAGAGAGAGATGGGTGGAAAAGGTTGAGCGGTGCGGATGGTACAGACTGTGCTCTCCGACCACAGGGCCTTCTCACACCTCAGCCAGAATTCCCCTCACCTCTCGGCAGTACCCGCTGACTTCCTGCTGTGGTGCAGGCCAACACATACACACACACACACATACACACACACACACACACACACCTACGTAAACACACACACTCCCACATACGCTCATCCTCCCTCACTTCCTCCCACACTCAAACACACGCAAATGCGCTCACACACACACACACACACACACACACACACACACACACACACACACACACACACACACACACACAAGCAAACTCGTCTGTGGGGACACCGTGTAACCCTCCTCACACAGCTTTCCGTTTGCGTCACCGACGTAGGGCTGCACATTACACATAACAGGACGCGTGTGTCTGCTTCAACTGTGTTCTCTATGGAATACATATGAAATATCTCCCTTTTGGCCCGATCTGCATTCATATTTCAGTTCTGCCTCTCTAGCTGTTTGTTTGACAGTTTGTTCTTTTGAATATAATTGCAGTGAATGTGATTGCAGTGAATGTGATTGCATTCAAATGAGAATGTTATGGCACCTCCAGTAGCTGAGTGTTAGCTAGGATCCAGATGTGTGTGTGTGTGTGTATACTGTATGTGTGTGTGTGTGTGTGTATACTGTATGATTGTGTGTGTGTGTGTGTGTGTGTACTGTATGATTGTGTGTGTGTGTGTGTACTGTATGATTGTGTGTGTGTGTACTGTATGATTGTGTGTGTGTGTGTGTGTGTGTACTGTATGATTGTGTGTGTATGTGTGTGTACTGTATGATTGTGTGTGTGTGTACTGTATGATTGTGTGTGTGTGTGTGTGTGTACTGTATGAGTGTGTGTGTACTGTGTGTGTGTGTGTGTGTGTGTGTGTGTGTGTACTGTATGATTGTGTGTGTGGTACACTGGCTCCGTTGGGGTTCCCTAGGGTTCACATCTTGGGGTTCCCCTCAGATCACAGACCTCAGGCAGCGCCTTGCCGACTCCCAGAAGGCCGTGCTGGAGCTGGAGGCGGAGCGAGAACAGCGCCAACGGGACTACGACAAGAAGCTGCTGCTGGCCAAGTCCAAGATCGAGAACGTGCAGGTGAGGAACACCGTGTGGGTGTGTGTGGGTCCGCGCCCAACACAACGCTGCCGTTGTCCCTGACATGTCTGTACTGAGCGCAGCGTGTTTGCTTTCGCCTCGTCATTGTTACCTGGATCAATCAAAGGGTTGTTATCGTTTCTGGGTTGAATATAGCTCCTGTACTTTCCCCAGCACTTATCTGCTGTGACCGTGATGATTTTTCTGGCAGCGCACGCTCTCTGTGGATCCCAGTCTGGTCTCAGGCTGTCGTCACCTGGATTGGATCTGGAATGTGATCTGTGATTCTCTTTTGAAATAGCTTGCACCGTGATGCCTATCTACGTAATGACACGTCACGTTGGGAACAATTGAAAGATGTGGTGTGGCGAGCCAGAGCTGAAACCTTTTAAGCACCCGTCCCTGGGCTTGTGTGCGCTAAGTGAGTGTGTGGGTGTGTGTGCGTGTGTTTCAGGGGGAGAAAGAGTGCTTGAACTCGGAGACGGTGGAGCTGAAGCAGAAGGTTCGGTACCTCCAGGACCAGCTGCTGCCCCTCAGCAAACAGAGAGAGTACCAGGAGAAGGAGATCCAACGCCTCAACAGGGTCAGGACCGTGTGTGTGTGTGTGTGTGTGAAGCGTGTGTGTGTGTGTGAAATGTGTGTGTAAAGCCTGTGTTTTTTCTGTCTGACTCTCCATCTCTGTCAGGCTTTAGAAGAGGCCCTGAATCTACACCCCCCCTCCTCCTCCCAGCAACCACCTGGGCAGGGTAACCACGGCGATGGGGCCAGCAACTTGAGGAAGCAGGAGCTGCTCACACAAATTGCAGTGCTGAAAGAACAAGTAAGACACACGTGAATACACACACACACTTTCTCATACGCACAAACAACAACAAAAATTGCTGAATGCACACAGAACCAGTCCTTTGTTTAAATTCCGTTTGGTCT
Source organism: Osmerus mordax (assembly GCF_038355195.1). Classification (NCBI taxonomy): domain Eukaryota; kingdom Metazoa; phylum Chordata; class Actinopteri; order Osmeriformes; family Osmeridae; genus Osmerus; species Osmerus mordax. Next base: position 11,929,407 of record NC_090061.1, read on the forward strand.
CAGGTAAAGATCTTCGAGGAGGACTTCAGGAAAGAGAGGAGCGACAGAGAGCGGATGAACGAGGAAAAGGAAGACTTGAGGCGGCAGGTGGAAAGACTGCAGGGCCAGATGACTAATCTGACTAATCAGGTTAGCCACGCGCACGGATGTCACAATGTGACTTGTGTGAGCCCTCGAACCCCGTTTCACAAAACATGCACCTCGAAGGGACTGACCCTGGGGTTTGTTTGGTTTACCCCCCAGCTTCACCAGGCCCAGAACGAGTGTCAGAGAGAGCGCACGGAGCGCTGCAAGCTGGAGAGACTGCAGATGCAGCACCACAAACAGGTAGGTACTGGCTGGACCCCTTCTACCCAATCCATGTCACCCTCACTAGGGCCGGTAAACCTAGAGCAGCAGCACCCCCTTGTGGCCAGAAAGGGATCCCCTCACAGAGAGAAGGAAACTCCACCGTGCTCAAAACACAGGACATTACATAGTCTGTACTGCTCCATGCTCCATCCACTCATATGTAGTAGGAACAACAGGATATCCTGACAAGTGGCTGGTGGATCGTCCATCCATACATCCATTGGATGGATAGTTTAAAAGTAAAAAAAATAAATAAAGAAACAGACCCAACCCCCCCATTCCTCCACACCATGGTGGGGTGGCCGTGGACCCCCGTCCTCATCAGGACAGGCATACGTCCGGCTCAGTGACCCCTGCGCTGAGCCGTCCCTGCTCTGGTCCCTCTGTGCAGGTGGGGCCCCAGGGCCTGGAGGGCTGGCCCGCCCACTTCCCTCCCCGGGCTCCCAACGCTGCCGGCGCCGCCGCTGCAGCTGCCGCCGCAGCCCCGCCCCCTGGACGAGACTTCCAACCTGTCACCCCGGTAAGGGTCTCTGTCAGGCCGCCCGTCGAGTAGCTCTGGCTGGGCTGCTGACCACCCCCGAGCCCCACCCAGCCTGGCCCATCCATACCTCTTGCAGTGGTGGGACTAGACACCTGCATGCAGACTCGTAGACTTCTGGAGGGCCCCAGTCTAGGTTCTAGAGTGTTCCTCGACCTGCAGGGGGACAGGTGCTTTCTCTTGCTCTCAGGCGGGAGTGTGAATGGAGCCGGACGTGGTTGTCAGAGTGGTTGAGTGCGTGTGTGTGTGTGTGCAGGGTTTGACGCTAGGCTGATGGGTGCTCCTCTCTCCCCCCTCAGGCGTTCCCCTGGCAGTCGTCCTTCCCCCAGCCCCGGGGCCCCCGAGGAGCAGGGGAGGGCTCCCGGCCCCCTCCGGAGAATGCAGGTACACCCATCCGGCCATGGCTTTACGTCTCTGTTTGTGCCTCAACTCTCTCTACCTCTCTCTACCTCTACCTCTCTCTACCTCTACCTCTCTCTACCTCTACCCCTCTCTCGACCTCTCTACCTCTCTCTCTTCCTGTTCCTGTCACATCTCTACTGTTCTTCCACCTTACGCCTTCTTTAAAGAGCTGTGCCGCCCCCTCGTTTCTGCAGATCAGTCCACAACGGCAGGCTTTGGGAAAAGGGAGCGACAGAACATCGACCCTGGAAAGCACTAAAAACATTCTGCCAGCTGGGGTAGTAGCATGAATAAGTTTGTTTTTGAGTTGACAAGGTGTGATTTCAACTATAATTTTCCTACTGAACTGTAGATATTCGATTGTAATGTTGTTTATACTTGCGTTTTATAAGCCTATTTGTGAAACACTGTTTTCTCTATTCTGAATATATATAAATATATATACATATTATTTAGATTTTTTTAACTATTGTTTTTGAAGACTCAATATTTGCTTCATATGATTCTATGCAGGAACTGAAGTCATTTGTTGAATAGGTTGGAATTATTAAATACATTTTCAGACGATATACCTATGTCATTTTACCATTGCATAGGTTTTTGTTGGAGCCATTCTCCAACGGAAATGACAGGATTAGCTGTAGGCATTCCAATAATGCATAATCATATACAGGTACATTGCCTTGGATTTTGAGTCATAGAAATTGTAATGTGAATGTTTCATTTAAGATGATTTGTTCTGTACCATTGATGTTCTAGAACTGTACCATACGTGTAACTGTTCAAAAGTGATTGTTGAAATACTAACATTTTGGGAAACAAGTTTTGATGGTATCATACCAAAAACATGGTTGTGATTATTGATAACTTATTTTTAATCTACAGTTTTGATAGTTGCATTGACTACATGTAAAACCATGGTCTTTAGTAATGCTGTTCTTTCTATGTCGTTGATGTACTCCCAATATATTGTAGCTATTGACATTGTATGTTTGTATCTAACACATCAACATGAACCCACACACCTAAAACTATTTTCCTTCTCATGAAACCACCTGATGGACCTAACCTCATTATATTCCAGCATTTTTCCTTTTGGCATAATTGATTTGTTTACATACTAGGATATTTTCACGTAGCCTGAGGGAGTTAGTCCACGCACGGGGGGGTCTGCAGCAGAGCGTTGCTGGTTTTGGGCTAGCCATGCCGTGGCACAGTAGTGTTGAACAGCCTCCTTTCCTCACATCCTCTTCTTACCTGCTACAGTAGCTACTTGGACCATACAGATGCTTCAAAGACCTGTCCAATTATTAAGGTTGATCTTAAACGTTTGGTCCAGATAGTGTTGTATTCCTGCATTGTAGCAGCTGTTTGAATGTAATGTTTATCCCATACACAAAGGGTGCTGTTGACATGTGAAACATCCATGTCGAGTGAGGAAGGGAAGCTGTTTACTGCTGCTCAAGCTGCAGACACATCGCCTCATGAAACCTGAACACCTCTGAGAAACTCTGCCAGGATGTCTTTGGACGGTGACTGTCCAACTACCTCCAAGGCCAGCATGCTCACACTGACCCAGGCCTGCCCGACTGACCTGTGAACCAGCGTGACCCACTGTCAAACTAGCCCACAACTCAAGTCTCAATCCTCTCCAACACAGGGGCGGTGGCCACTGTCTCCATAGTTAAGGAATGCAATGTTTCTCCTTTGAAAATAGTGACTAGCTGACGTATATGTTTATGTAGACCCTGCCCCAAGGGGTGCGAAGAGACATCAGATGATGGGAGTCCTTTTTCTTTGGGTGTAAATACGCTAGGACAAAACTAGCATGTTACTGAATGGATACAAATAATTCCAAATTGGTCCAAGTTGAATTGAGACAGAAGATTTGCACTTTGAAAGGTATGCTGTAATTACTGGCAGTTGTATTTTCCTGGTTTGTAGTTTTGATTCTTTTCCTTTTTTGCAGTAGGCAAAAGCACATCTTATGTGAAACTTTTTGTATTTGACTGGCTTAATAATTAAATATATTCTAAATGTCTTCTAACATTTTTGTCTGGTTATTTTTGTTATTGCATCGTCAGTGACTTGGCTGAGATCAACCGACCACTAAATTAAACCTGTGTCATCTAACATTTAAAAAGTGATCTTATGTGTCAACATATATGAACATATACATCACAACATGTGACATGATGGGTTACTGAAAAGAAACATTGCAATTTGTTTTTGTGATTTCATGATTTATTAAGTGTAATAGGCATATACTGTGTAACAGGTAACAGGAGTGTGTCTGTAGAAGATGGCATGGCTTTGGGATCCCACAGAGAGCCTGAATGCACTAACAAGCTCACCTGGATCCTAAACTCGGGCAAGGCACCACAGAAGAACTGTTTTCAAGCCCCACCGTCATACAGCATGCAGACTACTAGGACCTACATCTGTTACCTGCCACCTGCAGTGATATGACAAGAAGCAGCTGCTAGACTCACTTTGTTGTGCTGCACGACACACATACAGTATAGTTTTAAGGTTTTATCCTAGTTTAGGAAGGTAAAAAAGAAACGGTTTTGACAAAGATCAAAGTATAGTGCCCACGTAACATTCGGGGAGGCAAGTGTACACAATTCACACATATTCCCAGTTAGTATTCTGGTCCTGTATCCTTTAGTTGAAGTTCTGCTGTGAGAGGAGTTGGCGGAAGTATTTGAAGATGTCAGTCCGGACTTCGGACACATTTACCCTGGGATACCATCTCATCACAGGCTTCCCGTCTGGGCCCACTAGGAACTTCTCAAAGTTCCACTTGATGTCGCTTATCTTCAGGGTTTCCCAGAAGAGCCGGTTTGTTGGGTTCCCGAAGCTGTCCCCTACTGGAGGGCAGGACGCCTGGAATGCAGGAAACACACGGAGATAAGACTGTACATATCAGTTTCCAACTCTCTTCCTGATTGCATCTCTGCATTCCTGCAGATTACTGCTCTGAAAGTGACGGTTGATATTTATTGTGACTTGCTTCACCTGGCATCCAAGCTTGTTCACTTATTGTTTCAAAAAGAATAACATCTTTAGACTACAGACTGCCTGGTGTATGTAAATAGGTCACCTTTAGGAAAGTGTAGACACTCTGTTCATCTTCACCATTCACATCGCCTCTCTCCAACAACAGGAAGTTTGGAACAAATCCATTGCCCGGTCTAACATGCCTGGAATGCAAGGACAGGTCAGCTTATCATTGGATATGCCTCTGGGCACTCTGGCCCCAGCCTAACAGCTGACCTAGATAGACCATGCAAAATCACAAGGATAGGAGCAACCTAGTATCTATGGAGGGAACTGCCATGGGACAGGGTGTAGCCTATAAAGTGTGTGGACTATGGGCCGGTTGAGAGAGAGAGCTGATATATAGGAAATTGGTGACAGGCCTCTTGGAAACCAATCTCTTTGCAGGGGGATGTTTTCCCTAATTAAATGAAGCTATGTTGATGGATGGAGAATTTTCCATTCCTGCTCTCTCCTATAACCAGTAATGCAAAACTCTGATGATATCCACTTCATTATTGTGTCCTGAGTGGCTTGAGTCCATATTAAAAGTGGTGAATATTAACGGTAAAAATACTCACTTTAAAGTTGGCAAAATTTCATGACTTTTCCCTGGTTCTTGTAAGCCAAACTGATTGCAGGGAAAGCCTAGGATGGTGAAGCCATAATCCTTCAGTTCCTGGTGTAGTGCATTCAACTCTGGTCCCATCAAACGACCATCAAACAAACAAATAAAGCAAATCAGACATAAGTACAAACAAACTATTACAACTTGACTAAATAAGTCATATAGGGTTTACTTACAGTATATTCAAGCCAATGGGTGTCTACTTGTAATCAATCACACCCAGGTCAATCTTACCCAAGTACTGGAAGGTTAGCCCTCAGTAACTGGCCACGTTGACAAAGAGGACAGTCTTCCCTTTGTACTCGCTGAAGGACACGGTACGAGTCCCGTTCAATGTGTTTGCTTTGTAGTTGTAGATGGTTCCATGAATGGATGGGTCACAGACCTGGTGATCATAGGTCCAAACAGGTTGTTATTTTTTTCTCTGGCCGTCAGCCAATCGCTGTGCAGTGTAGTATTGTATGTTTCTTAATTCCATAATACTGTTTGTCTGTTATGAAAATAGAGGCAAATTACCTCACAGGTTAAATCAATAAAAAGGCCACACGTGCAGTCAACACATTGATTTGCTCTTCGCCGTTCCACTGTGCTAGTGTGCCTGTGCAGACCTGATCTATGTGTAAAGTCAAATTAGTTTTTTATTTGTATTGTCAAAGACATTCCTCCAGATTTGTATACTGTAAAACGACTTCTGTGAAATATTGTAACAAGACCTGTAGTACATCCACGCCTTACGCAATGGTTTGTTGAAGTAGTGGGAGTTCTACATTAGACAAATATTTATTTTACCTAAAGTCACCAACCCAAACGTCAGGCAAAACTAAGGGTGTATGTAGCTCAAAGGTAGCTGAAAGAAACCACATGAGTAATCCTACATTTCCAGATAATTTGAGAAGAATCCCAGTCGAACAGATATGTCGCTTTAACCAAGAACTCGAGACACAGTTTGGGTATTAGAAAAAAACCCAACTAAAGTGCATTCCATGAGGGCTCCATAGAATCGAACAATAACTTGTTTTTATTTCCCTTCAAATGAACATTTAATCAGCGATTCAAAATATTCATACATTTAGGCAAATATATACAAAATAGTCGCATGTTCATTACCTCTTTTAACGATTCGCCAAAACAAGGTTGTAACAAACCCACCAGAACCAACGGTAGGATCCATGAGCCCTCCTTACGCCCCATATTCAATGCTATTTAAGATTTGCCTGCCTCCTCTGTGCATCAGTAACTGACCGACTCCACTGGCGCACGGATGACTGACACGCAACGATAAGACACTGACGCACACGTTATTCACAACCAATGGAAACCCAAGAGTTGCCCAATCCAGATTTCTTCGTCTTCTCATAACAACACAAAAATCTGTAGTTTTAAGGATAGTGACATTGAGACTAACACTTTCATATTTCCTATCTGGAATGGTCTAATAAGAACACTTGACAAATTGTGTTAAACCATGCGTCGGCCTAATGGAGAAGTGCCCTACTCACCAAAGCCGCAGGGTCAATAATGGTTCACCAATACAAATAAATCAGAGTACAGTAGCATGGGCAGAGCAATCTGGTCATATTGATTGTGTCTGATTTAGGTTGATTTTACGATCAACGGTTTTAGGTCATCATACTGATTTCTAACTTCAAGAGAAACCATTCTGTAGGCCTTGTATATAGTGTCGATTGTACAAGATATGCCAAATACAAATCCGTCGATACCAAAGTTTTGATACCCGATTAAAAGTTGAAGCATATATGTCAATTTGCTATTATTTAGGTTGGCAAGTGGAATCAAAAATGAATTGTGTGATAACCATGAGAGAGAGAGAGAGAGAGAGAGAGAGAGAGAGAGAGAGAGAGAGAGAGAGAGAGAGAGAGAGAGAGAGAGAGAGAAGACATTGGAAAGCTAGCTAAAAACAAATTTCCACTTAGAGACAACCGCTGTGCCTCTGGATGTCAGCAGTTGCCATGGTGAGCTGAGTCACCGGTTGGATTCAGTGCTCGGTGCAAACAACATCACTCTCTCCCAGCTGTCTGCGTTATGACCCTGGCCATTAAGACTTGAAGACTTGTTCTTCCCTGTAGACAGATTTATGGCAGGTCATAACATAGTTAATGACCATCCCCATCACTACAGTGCTATTTAGTTCTACAAACCAAAAGGTTAACAAATACAATTTTCCTTTGACAGTTGCTTGAGCCACCGTATGAAACACAGATGTTTCTTTTATGCCTATTTTTCAAGCTTTTGGTTGAATAGTGTTTTTAACAAAACATGGGCATCTATGCGTTCCTGCCTAAAGAGCACAGATGCAAAAGAGCCAGAAATAGTGCGTGTGTGACCATGGGGTTGTCAATGGCACTTCAGTTTCATTGCGCACCACTTGGGGGTGGTGTTGAAGAGACAGAGTTGCAGGAGAAAACAGTGTTATGACGTTATTGACATCGGGACGTGGGTGGATCAGTTAGAGATGGCGTCCCTTCTGCAGCCAGACAGGGTCCTTTACCTCGTTCGTGGAGAAAAAAAGATTCGATCTCCGTTGTCTCAACTTTATTTCTGCCGTTATTGCAGTGAATTGCGTTCCCTGGAATGTGTGTCTCACGAGGTAAGCAGAATTAGTTCCAGACATCATACATCCTTTGTAACTAGCTGGATAGCATAGAAGCCTCCTAACGTTAGCTGACGCTAGCCAACTTTAGCAATGGAATCAAGCTAGCCAAAGCTAGCTCTAGCTGTCTGAATTGCTGATAGGTTAGGGGGGGGAATCTGTCAACAAGCGCAGGCATGCCTTTTTGCCACACCACTTGTCAATCGAGTCGTATTCAACAAACCTGCAATATGTCATTTTTGCGACTTTACTTCCATCCAAAATCCGTGTATCTAGTAATAGATAGCCGTGACGGATTGGCTAGCGCTAGGCTAGCTTTTCCATCTGATGTGAAAACGCACCTAAATATCGAACATTATCCCCAAATGTGGTCAGTATTCTCTTCTCCGAGCCTCAATTAAGGCCTTATTTGATCATATTCGTACATTTACGTCAGAAATCTCGCCAACGTAGTTAGCTGATGCATTCAATCGGCATCAAGACTTAGCCAGCTACTTGCTAAGATCTTACCACCACACCCAGACAGCAACTTGTACACACGTTGTTATCCACGGGGCCAGATCTCTCACGCTTACAAGCCATGTCTGTACACAGGCAACACTTATTCAATATCAATTAATTGCCGGATAACGTGACCATCTCTATTGCTTAGGTCGACTCCCATTACTGTCCAAGCTGCCTGGAGAATATGCCTTCTGCAGAGGCGAAGCTGAAAAAGAACAGGTGATATTAAGATGCATGAACTTGGACCTCACTTCATACCAGCTGTACCGGATCTTCCAAGTATGACTATTACTGCACTATATTCAACTAGGCCTTGTTACCACTTCTGTTACAACTGTGCCCTGCCAGGTGTGCCAACTGCTTCGACTGCCCATGTTGCATGCACACTCTGTCCACTCGTGCCACCAACATCCCTGCCCCTCTGCCCGACGATCCCACCAAGACGGCTATGAAGAAGGCTTATTACCTGGCCTGTGGCTTCTGTCGCTGGACCTCCAGGGATGTGGGCATGGCTGACAAGTCTGTGGGTGAGTACAGTACATGTTCATTCCACTGACATCCAGCGAACATGTGTTTAATGCTCATGGGATTCCGTGCGATTGGAAACAAATGCCTAATACTGTGTTGTGTGACTAATCTTTCTTGCTCTCTGTTTTACAGCCAGCGGTGGTTGGCAAGAGCCAGAGAACACACACTCTCAGCGGGTAAGTCCCCCTGCATGGGTCTGTCTTCTCGGCGGATCACAAGTTTGCCTCTGTTCTAACCCGTCAGCAGAAAAGGGTTAACACCATGACCCCTTTTTAGCTTACGTGGTAACAACACTGCACGAGCATACCAGTCAACCTCATTTTCGGTCGGATCATATGTTTTCTACAGATCAATAAGCTGATAGAGTATTACCAGCAGTTGGCCCAACGAGAGAAGCTGGAGAGAGACAGGAAGAAGCTGGCTCGAAGACGACCGTTCATGCCTCTGGCCTTCTCGGTATACACTGCACTCCTCTGTGTCCAACACTCACTGCAGCCATTATGACATTTTCCTCTACTATGGGAATATTGTGTTTGTTTGTCATGCCAGATTGTCCACTTTTAGTAGTTCACAACAATTAGTTCCTTTCTCTTGGAATTTAGGAGTTATGTGTGCCGTGCTCATTGTTCTCAAAGCTGTCTGCAAATGGAAAAGTCCTAAAGAGCGCCTTTTCGTTCAAATCTTTATTTCTCTTTGAAGCCTGTTAACCGTAAGGGTGGCTGATTCTGAAGTTGGCTGAACACCTCTTTAATAACCTCGGTCTAGTTTGACAGAAACAGTGACAATAGTGATTGGAATGCATGTACATCCCTTCACGGTGCCGGTGAGGAGTGTGTTGATTTCAGAGCCGGGGTCGGTGGAGAGCTAAAGGCGTTCCTGCTCAGCTGCCTTCAACAGAGCCTGCATCCTGCTCCGGCTCACCTCTGCAGCTGTTGCATGTCACTGGTGTCCACTCTAATGTTTTGCTTAATTGCTTTGGGTTCACCTGACTCTTGTCTTCTCTCTTTTCCTTTGCTTATGCACGCTGATATTTTGGTTTGAACGCCCTGCTCCCCCCCTCCCCTCCCCCCCCCCCCCCCCCCCCCCCAGCAACACACTATTCATGTGGTGGTGAGTTGTATTTTTCACAACTTTGGTAGACAAACACTATGTCATAGAAGTCTGTCTCCCTCTTCCTAACTATGACTTTCTTTATCTCTCTCTCTCTCTCTCTCTCTCTCTCTCTCTCTCTCTCTCTCTCTCTCTCTCTCTCTCTCTCTCTCTCTCTCTCTCTCTCTGTCTCTCATTTTCTTCTGCCTTACACTCATCAGTTCACTGTATCTAATCTGTTACTCAGTGACCTCCCAGATCACATGAATGTCTCCCAGGATAAATGAGATTAATTCACAATGGGACCCTTTGTGCTGCCTAGCAAGGAAATAGATGCATTGTTTGGCAGGATGGCACACATTAAGTGCAGTTAATACCTGTTTGGCCTTGAAACTTATATTAAACATTTGTTAAAACAAAAGGCACCTATCTCTCCCTAGATCCAGCATCAAGGTTCACATTTGTATTCCCCTTATAGACTGATTCTTGTATTTCCTGTTATTTTTCTGTTCAGTTTTTTTGAATATTTTCATCCAGTTGAATGTTTGTCTCAGTAATTCAATATACATTTTGCAGTACTTTATGAACTGCAAAGAGAAAATGTTACCAGTAAAGTGTTCAAATTAGACATTGCACTCTGATCTGTGAGTCTGTCAGATGACCTTGTGTGCTTTGCTGTCTTAAAGGAGAAGTACGGCCTTGGTACCCGGCTCCAGAGGCAGAGGCCTGGAGCTCCCATCTCCAGTCTGGCTGGCCTCTCGTAAGTACAGCAGCCTCTCATTCTCTCACCCCCACCCTCTCAGGTTCTCACACATCCAAGCTCTCTGGCCAAAATGGGCGTAACTCAACAATTTGGTCAGGGTCACCATACATTAAATTGATTTTGCTGACCTTCATCATGCTACTACAGTAAAGCTGGAAAAAAAAGAAATAACTTGAATTGAATGAACTTTGATTGAAGTGGTAGAAAATGCTTCTTTGGTAACCGTGTGTGTCTGTGTGTGTCCCCAGCCTGAAGGAGGGTGAGGACCAGAAGGAGATCACCATCGAGCCGGCCCAGGCCTTGGAGGAGGTGGAGCCTCTGCCTGAGGACTGTTACACCAGACCCATCAACCTACCTGAAGGTGCCACACTCTCCCCTCCTGACCCTCACTCTCCCCTCCAAACACTCAGTCCTAACCCTCAGGCAAAACACTCGCTCCAATCATTCACTCCATTCCCTCACTCCCTGCCTCCCCACCCCCTCCCTCCCCCATCCAGTAACCACCCTGCGCCAGCGGCTGCTCCAGCCAGACTTCCAGCCGGCGGGGGCCTCCCAGCTGCACCCCAAACACAAGCACCTCCTCATCAAGCGCTCGCTGCGCTGCAGGGTGAGTACCGCGCCTGGGTAACCCCTAGGGGAGGGTCTCAACCACTCTCGGCACGTCTCGACAGCATTTACTCGTGAACTTTGCTTTGTCGTCCCCGTAGAAATGTGAGCACAATCTGAGCAAGCCAGAGTTTAACCCCACCTCGATCAAGTTCAAAATCCAGTTAGTGGCTGTGTAAGTACCGTGCGTGAGAGCACTCCCTGTGCTGTGTGGATGCATTCTGCTAGACGGGTGGTGGTTGTGACCTGTCGGTACACCTGGTGTGGTGATTCACACTCCCCCCCCCCCCCCCCCCCCCCTGCAGGAGTTACATCCCTGAAGTGAGGATAATGTCCATTCCGAACCTGCGCTACATGAAGGTAAGCGTTCTTAAGGTGATTTGAATCCTTTTATAAGTCTGTAGTCTACCTCATTGTTTGAATCCCATTGTGTGTGTGTGTGTGTGTGTTTGTGCGTGTGTGCGCAGGAGAGCCAGGTGCTGCTGACCCTGACCAACCCAGTAGAGAACATCACCCACGTCACTCTGGTGGGGTGTGAGGAAGGGGACCAAGATGACATCAACACCAGCGCTAAGGTAACCTGTTATCCCCCTGCCTGCGCCCTCCGTCCCCATAGTTACGGTGCATCTCAAAGGTTTTTTTTCTCGCTGTGAGTTTGATGTGGTGTTGAGGCTCCGCTGTGGTTGTAGGTGTGTGTGCCCACCAAGGAGCTGCTGCTAGCAGGGAAGGATGCCGCTGCAGAGTATGATGAGCTGGCTGAGCCCCAGGACTTCCAGGATGACCCTGAGTAAGACACACACACACACCTCTGAACGTTGGTCTGACAAGTCTCGACACTCATAACTGTGTTCCCTGCCAAAGCCCTTAGCTCTCCCCTAAACTCACACACAAGCCCCCCACGCACAGCCTCTTGTGCACGGTCAGACCGTACATGTGCGTGTGATTCGTGCGCGTTTAAAACGGTGCCAGTCCAGCGCTCCGTGACCCCTGACCCCGTCTCGTCCCCGTTCCCCAGCGTGGTGGCCTTCAGGAAGTCCAACAAGATCGGCTTCTTCATCAAGGTGGTCCCTCAGCGGGAGGGCGACGGCGACGTCACCGTCTCCTTCAAGATCCGCCACGACTTCCGCAATCTGGCGGCTCCCATCCGGCCTAGCGAAGAGGGGGGCGAGGCCCCCACCGAAGCCATCTGGCTCACACACCATGTGGAGCTGAGTCTGGGGCCGCTGGTTCCCTGAGAGGACACACACGCACACCGACACACACACACACGCACACACACACACACGGTTCATCAGGAAACCTTACTGTACACGCGGAGTATCTCTGTTGATCGCTCTCATTAGGGAAACATGCACTACATGCGCAGAACGCACACATACGCAGACATACATGCGATACGCTTCATATCTTTCTCTTGCGGTCTCTGACACACACCCTTGCACTTCGCTGGTCCTCCAATCGGCCCCAGAAGTCCTCTGCTTCGCGCTTAGACGTCATGCTCGGCATCTTCATCAGACTAACGAGAGTATTTATCCGCATGCTACAGCTATCTCTAGACTCACACGCTGCAGGTATATAGCCCAGTCAGTTTGGTTGCCTATAGTAATACTGTTATACACTCAAGGTTGGCCTACTGGTCCATGTCGGGATGTTTAGTTTAGTTCGTTATTTTGCTATCGTCTTCAGGTGTTTTATTGGCATTGAGTGGAGTGTAAAGGAGCTCTGTATGTACATTTTGAAGTTGTGCAGCACTTTGATGTATAATGATATTCGGCCATCAGTTTTAACACACACAACCATGTTAAATCCATTTTTAAATGTCTCATCTGCCTGTTTAAAAATGTTGATCAGCCTCCAAGTCGCTGTCTCCATTTTGGTTTTCGAAGGATCAACTCTGGACCACTCTCCTTGGTCTGTTGTAGGACAGAGCCTTACCATGTGGCTAATCTGGACGGGCTAATAAAATGATGTGATAAAAAGCACCAGACCTGTGACCTTTTTGATATTGACCTTAAATGTCCTAAGACGTACTTTCTGTTCATCCGAGTGCATGTGAAGGCAAATCACTACATTTACATTTAGTCATTTGGCAGACGCTCTTATCCAGAGCGACTTACAGTAAGTACGGGGACATTCCCCCGAGGCAAAGTAGGGTGAAGTGCCTTGCCCAAGGACACAACGTCATTTGATACGGCCGGGAATCGAACTGGCAACCTTTAGATTACTAGCCCGATTCCCTAACCGCTCAGCCACCTGACTCCCCACTAGGTGGCAGTATGTTATCACAAAGTGTTGTGTAGTTGAGCACAGTGTACTGGTGAGAGGGCAGTGTTGAGCTGTTTCCTAAATTGGGGAAACAAACGATGATGTGAATCTGAAAAGACAGCGACACAAAATATGCTTTAAAAAACAATCTAGGGTCTACAGTAGTGACTTCACTGTACTGATGTTGTCAATTGATGTGTTTGATTACATTGGTTCTTATTTAAGTGAGTAAATCAACATTCCATATGATGTTGTACAATTCTATATAACTAGGATTCAGGGTCATTACCATACAAAATGAGAAAATTACATTACACATGACAAGTAAGTTAACTTCCAGACCTGCCAGCAACGCAGCATGCTATAAATAGTGACCTAATGACTGCTTTCTCCCTCCCATCTGGAAGTGAAATGGTCTGTAAACCAATTTCAGGGGCCAGAAAACTGAGCTTAAATGTGTGTGGCGGTCCGGTCCAGCTCGGTCTGGTTCCTCTCGGAGCCCAGGTTCACCACTCTGCAGACGTGAGAGCTCACCCACAGTGCCCAGCTCCCAGAGGTGGTTCAGCACACGGTGACATCACACTAAGGTAGACCCAGACACACCACAGGTTGTGGATGGAACAGACAAGAGTAGAATAGAATTAAATGAAATAATACTGGTCTAAGCAGACAGATGTAAGACATACTGTCGGCCTGATTGAATTAAATGTAATACTGTAAAATGAAAAGAAAAGAAAGCTGTACTCTATCTGAGCAGCAATACTGTAGCCTGTGGTGCATAATGCACCATAACTGGCCTCAGTAATGCTGCAGGCTGCTGTATAAACACTCACACAGGCAGGGTAATAAAGTTGGCGTTTTCTTTTATCTTAAGCAGATATAAACAGCTCAGAAGAGGGGCCTGTGTGAACCTCGCAAATCACCTCTGGATGAGGTCAGCCAGAACACAGGGGAGGGGAGAGGGAGCCAGAGACCAGACACACACACTACCTCCACACCAGAGACCAGACACACACACCACCTTCAGACCAGAGACCAGACACACACACTACCTCCATACCAGAGACCAGACACACACTCTACCTCCATACCAGAGACCAGACACATACTCTACCTCCATACCAGAGACCAGACACACACTCTACCTCCATACCAGAGACCAGACACACACACACTACCTCCACACCAGAGACCAGACACACACACCACCTTCATACCAGAGACCAGACACACACTACCTCCACACCAGAGACCAGACACACACACTACCTCCATACCAGAGACCAGACACACACACTACCTCCACACCAGAGACCAGACACACACACACTACCTCCACACCAGAGACCAGACACACACACCACCTTCATACCAGAGACCAGACACACACTACCTCCACACCAGAGACCAGACACACACACCACCTTCATACCAGAGACCAGACACACACTACCTCCACACCAGAGACCAGACACACACACTACCTCCACACCAGAGACCAGACACACACACTACCTCCATACCAGAGACCAGACACACACACTACCTCCACACCAGAGACCAGACACACACTACCTCCACACCAGAGACCAGACACACACTACCTCCATACCAGAGACCAGACACACACACTACCTCCACACCAGAGACCAGACACACACTACCTCCACACCAGAGACCAGACACACACACTACCTCCACACCAGAGACCAGACACACACACCACCTTCATACCAGAGACCAGACACACACTACCTCCACACCAGAGACCAGACACACACACTACCTCCACACCAGAGACCAGACACACACACTACCTCCATACCAGAGACCAGACACACACACTACCTCCACACCAGAGACCAGACACACACTACCTCCACACCAGAGACCAGACACACACACTACCTCCACACCAGAGACCAGACACACACACTACCTCCACACCAGAGACCAGACACACACACTACCTCCACACCAGAGACCAGACACACACTCTACCTCCACACCAGAGACCAGACACACACACTACCTCCACACCAGAGACCAGACACACACTACCTCCATACCAGAGACCAGACACACACACTACCTCCACACCAGAGACCAGACACACACTACCTCCACACCAGAGACCAGACACACACTACCTCCACACCAGAGACCAGACACACACACACTACCTCCACACCAGAGACCAGACACACACACACTACCTCCACACCAGAGATCAGACACACACACTACCTCCACACCAGAGATCAGACACACACACTACCTCCACACCAGAGACCAGACACACACACTACCTCCACACCAGAGATCAGACACACACACTACCTCCACACCAGAGATCAGACACACACACTACCTCCACACCAGAGACCAGACACACACACTACCTCCACACCAGAGATCAGACACACACACTACCTCCACACCAGAGATCAGACACACACACTACCTCCACACCAGAGACCAGACACACACTACCTCCATACCAGAGACCAGACACACACACTACCTCCATACCAGAGATCAGACACACACACACTACCTCCACACCAGAGACCAGACACACACACACTACCTCCACACCAGAGACCAGACACACACACTACCTCCATACCAGAGATCAGACACACACACACTACCTCCACACCAGAGACCAGACACACACACACTACCTCCACACCAGAGACCAGACACACACACTACCTCCACACCAGAGACCAGACACACACACACTACCTCCACACCAGAGACCAGACACACACACACTACCTCCACACCAGAGACCAGACACACACACTACCTCCACACCAGAGACCAGACACACACTACCTCCACACCAGAGACCAGACACACACACACTACCTCCACACCAGAGACCAGACACACACACTACCTCCATACCAGAGACCAGACACACACACTACCTCCACACCAGAGACCAGACACACACTACCTCCACACCAGAGACCAGACACACACACTACCTCCACACCAGAGACCAGACACACACACTACCTCCACACCAGAGACCAGACACACACACTACCTCCACACCAGAGACCAGACACACACACTACCTCCACACCAGAGACCAGACACACACACTACCTCCACACCAGAGACCAGACACACACACTACCTCCACACCAGAGATCAGACACACACACTACCTCCACACCAGAGACCAGACACACTCTACCTCCACACCAGAGATCACACACACACTCTACCTCCACACCAGAGACCAGACACACACTCTACCTCCACACCAGAGACCAGACACACACTCTACCTCCACACCAGAGATCAGACACACACACTACCTCCACACCAGAGACCAGACACACACACTACCTCCACACCAGAGACCAGACACACTCTACCTCCACACCAGAGATCACACACACACTCTACCTCCACACCAGAGACCAGACACACACTCTACCTCCACACCAGAGATCAGACACACACACTACCTCCACACCAGAGATCAGACACACACACTACCTCCACACCAGAGACCAGACACACACACTACCTCCACACCAGAGACCAGACACACACACTACCTCCACACCAGAGACCAGACACACACACTACCTCCACACCAGAGATCAGACACACACACTACCTCCACACCAGAGACCAGACACACACACTACCTCCACACCAGAGACCAGACACACACACTACCTCCACACCAGAGACCAGACACACACACTACCTCCACACCAGAGATCAGACACACACACTACCTCCACACCAGAGATCACACACACACACACACACACACACACACACACACACACACACCAACCATGTGAGCCTTCACAAGGTTTTACTGATACTTATTTGTACTGTGACAAATTTACAACAGCTTCTGCTTGAGCCTTAATCCTGTGAACCTGTCAAGGCTCCGACGGTTTCAAGAGCACATTCAGGCAAAACCTACACATTGCTGGGATAGTTAGTTCCCTTTATAAACAAAACACCAAAGTAGACTTTTCTCAGTGCCTTGTGAACACTGTAAACATACGAGTTTGAAAAGCTGAATCATTTACAAGGAAAGTAATCGGTTTTAATGCAGTTCATTGCAGCAGTTGTAAGTATCAAGTGTTGAAACAGTTACTCACTGGAAAGAACCTGATAGTACAAGAGGTCAATAACCATAGGCCAGCGATGACATCACAGCCCTGGTGTTCATCAACTGATCGATATGTGAGTGGGGGTGTTTGTATGCTTCTCCCATGATAGATGGCCTTTGGCCTACTGTACCCATCTACCTACACCACAGATGCCTGGGATACATGTTAGGAAACAACGATTCACAGTTTGACCGAGTGAAATTCCACACATTTTCTTTTCTGTCAGATCACAGGGGTGTCCAAATGATTTCACCATGATGCATTCACTCCCAACGCCCGGGTCTTCCTCCTTCTCCTCCCCCTCTCTCTGTCTCCCTCCCCCTCTCCCCATCTCTGCTCCTCTGAAAGCACACATATTTATATTTCTAAGGACGGCTCAGTCAGCCATGACCAGATGAAACATTCCTCACTGAATCACAAGTTTGACTGCACCCAGGACCTTTCCACAACTACGTCATGCCCCACACCGCCGGTACCTCATCCTCCGACTATGCACAACAAAGTCAACTGAAAGAGAGAAAAAAAGGAAAAGGAAAAAAAGAAAAAGTAAGCCCCGACGGAGGCTGTAAATCCACGCCAAACGAAAACGACGAGCCTGTGCCCAGTGGATGAGAAGTATCACATCTCCTCTCACAAATCAGCTACTGGAGCTTACGTGGGGGTGGGGGAGAATGGTTTCCACATTACCTCCATCAGCTCTGACAGGGGAGCCAGCAGATATCTCACATCTAGTCCTTGGAGGAGTGTGGATGCACTGTGTATTTGTGAACCGTGATGGCCTACGTGTGTAATACATCACAGGTGCAGCTCTGAGCATCGGCATGTGCTTCTTCTCCTCCCCTCAGGTGGAAGGGCCGACTGATTAATCACCTCGCTCATGTGCTGCTCACCGGACCATCATCTCGGTTAATTCGAGGTAATTGATGGTGTCTGCTCTGATGAACAGCCTGGCTCCTCTCTGGGGTCTCTGGACCCAAACAAGCTAAACCTGTGAAACCCTAGCTTCCTAGCTGCCGAATAAATCGTAATCTCACTTCCTTGGCTCTTTCTCTCTCTCTCTCTCTCTCTCTCTCTCTCTCTCTCTCTCTCTCTCTCTCTCTCTCTCTCTCTCTCTCTTCTCTCTCTCTCTCTCTCTCTCTCTCTCTCTCTCTCTCTCTCTCTCTCTCTCTCTCTCTTTCTCTTTCTCTGTCAAACTCTTTGGAGACTTTGGAGGCCGGAGTGAAAAGGAACACTCTGAGAAAGCGACTGACCCACGCCTCCCTGACAGGCCGTGCTCGCCCCCTGCAGCCCCCCCCCCAGTCTGCCCCGCTCAACACGAGCCCACACTGCAAACCCCCGCTCCGTGTTTTCATTCGATATTTGTTCAATCGCTCGCAGGGTGGATTACGTGTGCGAGGGCGCAACTGTGTCAGCAAACTGAGCCCCTGGCCAGGGCCACAGAAAGGGGCCCCGTGGGGGGCGTTCCAACCTCAGGGCCTCCGTGGTCCAGTCGGGGTGCTCTGGCTCCCTCAAAGGTGTGCTGGACGGAGGAGGGCGTCGGCCATGGAGGGAAGGCATGCTGGAATGTGTGGTGAAGGTGTGAGTGTCACAGTGTTCTGTGGCTGTAAACAGGCCGTGTGGTGTAGCTGTGGGCCCAGGGAGGGACTCAGACACCTGTCTGCCGTGTCACTCGCCTTCAGGCTGCCGTGCTAGTGAGCCCTGTGTTGACCGAGGACCGAGGATGCTGTTGACCTTCACAGGGGGCATGTTGACCGGCTTCACAGAAATGCAATACACCCCCCCCCCCCCCCCCCCCCCCCCCCCCAGGCACTTTTAGTATTATTTGGCCCTCAAACAGGAATGGCACTGTACTGTTAGCCCATACCAGCAAACAGACAGGCCATCTAGAGTTTCTCTGAGCCATTTATAGACAGACTCGAGCCCTCTGTGAACCTGACATACAGACTCCTGCCAAAACACCGAGGCTCTGCTCTGGAACTGCACAACCAAGAGTTTTTTTTTTCATTTTGTAATTAAACATCAAAATACACCACAATAGATCCTCCAACTCTCTCAGAAGATAATGTAAGTCTAGTGAAAAGAGGTTTTCATTCATTATAGGAAGCACTTGTCATTGGGCTCTGTCCTCCAGCTGTGGTTGGTCTGGCCAGGGGGTTCCCAGACCCAGCCGTGCCCCATTTGACTACACTGAAAGGGGCTGTGGGGGCTGAGGAGGTGTGGAAGGATGTTGTGGTCAGGAAGACAGAGAGAGAGAGAGACAGAGAGAGAGAGAGAGGGAGAGAGAGAGCAAAAGAGAGAGAGACTGCATGTGAAAATGTTGGCTTCCATTCTGAATCTAAAGGACTGTGATGTCTAATGCATTGTACACTGTACACCAGTCACTGTGGTTCTGTCATCGATAAGCATCAACACACCACTTCAAAGCTTTCCAATCTCTGCGGACTGGCTTCCTAGCCAGGTATTATACGTGGCTCACAGAGTCTGTTCCATCTTATTATTGCGGCATCATTATCTCCTCATACATCACCATAAGGTTTGTATTTCTGGGTCTTAAAAGGAGGCCGGATCAGAGGCCGGTGGGGAGACACACCCTCCATCAGTGGGCCATCTGGGCAGTGTAGCAGTGCACCAGCTGGAGAACTCGGCCCTGGATCTGGCTCTGGCCTCAGTCCGACCTCAGCCCCAGCCCCAACACCGGCCCCAGCCCTGGCTCCAGTCATGGTTCCAGCCCTAGCCCTAACATCAACCCCAGCTTCAGCCCCAGCTACCAGAGGCAATGCATGTGTATTAATAGAAAGCTCATCGTCCAGGGGTCAGGACACAGACACTGTTTAAACTCCATTTAATTTCCCCTGCAGAACACATTACCAGATAAAAAAGACTGTTAGGATATGTGGTCTTGTCAACTGAACTCCAGCCTTTTCCTGTGAATGAAATCATCGAGATAGTATTTACTGAGTATGTTTTCAATAACAATGAGAGGAGATATCCTCTGAAGGCGACAGATAAGGCTGATAGGGGTCTGGCTGATTCTCCAAACACATTTTATTTACTCAGGCGTATCTGTGTTTTAGACCAACAACTACTGTTTATCTCCAGACTAAACTGGCCCTAGGAGTGTTTGGAGTTCTGTGTACAGAATGTGTGGGTAGAACTGTGTGCATGCGTGGAAGTAAGTGTTAGTGTGTGTGAATCCTATAAGGTTGCCAGGTCCGTCTCCACGCTGGAGGTTGCTGGGAGGGAATCTGGACGGGCTGGGTTTTAGAGGGCTTTGTTTAAACCATGTTGTTCCCTTTCATTTCCTGTTTGAGGTGCCTTGCAGATTTGATTTCCTGCCTACGAATGGAAAACGATCTTGTTGTCAATTCTCCAACGACGAGGAGAATTTGAGTCTGGCGAGGAAGCTGGGCCAGGCCGTTGTCTCCCCCACGCTCTCAGAACTGACCCGGGTTGGGTTCGTACTTCTGCAGTGTGGCGGAATTTCATTGGCAGAAATTAGATTGTTGAGGCGACTTTGGTAATTTAAAGGTTTATTTGTTTAAAATCCACTTACTTGAGTCAACATGCTGTAGCTGCATGCATTGAACTATGGTCATGGGTGAACATTTGGCTAGGGTTGGGGGAGAGCAAATGTGTACTGAAGAAGGTGGTTGAATCTTTTGGTCTGTGACCAATTTGAGATGTCTGGGTCCCCCTTCCATTGGACTCCAACTTTGCGAGGGAGCTTGTGTGGGTTGGGGCGTGTGTGCTCATGTGTGCTTGTGTGTGTGTGTGTGTGGGAAGTGGGGAAAGCTAATGTGATTTTATCTTGGACGACTGAAAAACATGAGGAGACATGCAACAACACACACTGGCTCAAGCCTGGTAGCAGCTGACCAGAAGCAGGCTCTCTTAGTGAGGGGTGGATGGATGACCATGACTTCTGACCTTTGACCCCAGGCTTTCTACTGTGGGAACAAGGCCTTCCCCCCTGGACAGGCACCTCAGCCTGAACTCCTCAGAGACACATGAGTCTAGTAATTAATTAGATTCAATGTGTTGCAAGGAAATTATACAGACAGTGAGAATAGTGAGAAAGAGCAGTCGATATGAGTAAGAGCCTAATAGATGCCCGACTGACTTGAATTGCACAAGCAGGATCTGTTACTGCCTAGTCACTGAGCGTATCTAGTAGAAAAGAGAAAGAAACCTTTGAATGTTTCTCTTTCCTGTGGATGTGTCTTTTGGGAAAAAGGGACTTGTGGACTGACTGAAGGGACAGTGTTTTCTGGTGTAGCTTGCCCAGTGTTGTTAAGAGGAACCTACGCCAGCAAATGTCCCACACGTTCTGTTGTGAAGGGCCTTCTCTTCCCTGCTCCAGTGAATTCATAAATATTTTCACGAGGAAGGTTATCATAACATGACCTTATGAAAAAACTAAACAAAGCATTCCTTCTTCTTTGGTATTTGGAATAAGAGTCCCTCTCTCTCCTGTCTCCTCCAACTCTCACTTTCTCCTTTACTTTTCTGCACTCTTCCTCTCTCTGTCTCTCTCTTTCTGTCTTTAAGCATTTCCTGCCCCCTCTTGTTTTCACGGTTTTTCTCTGGTCCTTGTTTCAATCCTCCATCCACCCTTCCCTAAATTAGAGGGGAGTAAAAATAAAAGTGGAGTTGCTAAGCTTTAGACGTTGGCAGTGCGGGAGGGGATGGGGGGGTGGGGGGGGGTTGCAGAACTCTTCAGCACGCTTGCCAACACACAGCACTTAAGTAGGTCAGGCAACCCAAACCCTGGGCAGTGCTGTTGCAGGCCCTCTCAGCTTTAATCTGGAGAGCAACAGCCCCACCGTAGGGTCACACTCACACACACATGCATACACACATGCACATTAACACACACAAACACACATATATACAAGCCAGATCCCCCAAACCAGTCTCCTCAGGGACAGGAGTGCTGACTTCACGAGCTGCAGGTTTGACCCACGCCTGTTCACCGGTGGGCTTCAGTCATCCAGACAGCTATTCATTTTCAAATGTTCCAATTCAGTGCTGAAATCTGATAGGCCCAGATGGCCACCACTGACTGGATAGGCATGTGTTTATTTCAGGTTGTTTATATCTGTGCAAGTCCACAGGGACTCTCACATTACTGAGATGGTTATACATCAATTTCTGGTGTGTTTACAAACACTGCTGCAGTGATTATTATGACATAAGTTATTTCTTATTGTTTTCTTCTTTTGGGGATGATTGCACAAGAAGTTTGTGAGGTTATTACAGTGTGATAGTCCTGAAGTGTGAGACACAAGATAGAGACATGGTGTTGTAGATCTCTCTGTAGTGAGTCAGGCATTCTGCTCTGGTGGTGCTTCAGTCATCATGGTTCCCTCTCTGCATACCTGGCCGCTGAAACAGCAGTACCGACAGGATGGTTCTCGCACTTGCACTCGTCCACTGAGGCCTGTTTGCTGCCATGTCAACTCATGCCTGAATCCTGGCTGTGGGTTCCTTCCCACAGAACCCTTAGAGGGAAGACACAGTGGAGTTTCAAGTGATAATATACCCCCAACGGTTTTGACTCCTACTTGGCTCGTTGTGTGTTGTAGTCCCAGACTCAAATAGACGGTTTGGCTTGTGCTCAGTTCTGTCCCTGCTCAGTGAAATCCCAATGACAGGAGACACTTTGAATGAGAGTCCCATATGGTTTCGCTGTCAAATCTGAATGGGCTGTTTTGATGCAGTTTTTGCCTTTCACTGAAAAGGTTTATGAGAGGAAATATCTCAAAACACAAAGTGTTAGTTAACCTAGCAGTAGCTAGTAATTACATGTGCCGTTGGAGAGCAGACATGATGGTTACTGACTCACATTTAGCAAAAAAATAGATGCCGGTTTGGACATGATCCCGGACAAAATGTTTTACAGTCCCTTGACTTTGATTCCTTCAGACAATAATGACATTGTTGTGTTAGGCTGGAATGACTTTTCCTGTGTGACTTGATTGCATGTATTGTCCACATTAAGCACCCTTCAGCAAGTCCTTGACTGGTAATAATAGTACGTTCAGAAAGGAGAAGGATTGGAGGGATGGCATGCTTGCTTTTAGACAGCAGCAAGGATCCAGTAAAGAACCCATTTCCACAGTTTGTGAAACATCCTGGCCTTCCTATCTTGCAGATCTCAATCCATTTTTCATGACTTCCTAAGTGTGAAACACCTCCAGCATGTTGGGAGAAAGGACAGACTCGGATGACAGTCTGTAAATATACTGAAGCAGCAGCAGTGAATTCTGGGCTCATGCTCTCAGGAAGTGTTTGGCAGAGTGGGGGAACGAGGGTCACTGTTCTCCTCTAATGGAGCCTAACCTCAGGCCTGCCAGGCTGCTCTGAAGCACAGAGGGAGAGGGGGATCGGGAGAGAGGGAGAAGGGAAAGAAAGTAGAGAGTGAAAAGGGAATGGAGAAAGAGAAAGAAAGAGGGAGTAAAAGAGAAAGAGAGACACATACAGAGAGATAAAGAGAGAGGGGGGAGACAGGGGGAGAGAGGGAGAAAGAGAAGGAAGAGTGAGAGAGAGAGGCAGGGACGGAGTGAAAGGGAAGGGGATTTCCCCTCAGAACAGCACAGTTCTATTCATGTTAAAACAACATGTCTGGATTTGGGGTGGCAGACAGCCCAGCGATGGACAGCGGCATACATCCTCACCACTACACACACACACACACACACACACACACACACACACACACACACACACACACACACACACACACACACACACACACACACACACACACACACACACACACACACACACACACACACCTCACCTATCCCCCCCCCCCACACATCCTCATCTACTCCATCTCTCCACAGACATCCACGCTCATCCTCCTGCTTGTCCCCTCCTTGTCCTATAAATCCCGCCCGCCCACAAGATCCACATCTGCACCATGGTGATGGCTGCACCATCCCTCCCCGTGTCTGTTTGACTATTCTCCTAATCCAGCCCCAACTCCTGACCAGGGTTTCTGGGTGACTTTTCACAATGTGCTCCTCATCAAGCTCCTTCCTGTTGGAAGACAGAGAGGAGGTGTGTCGTGGTGTAAACATGGTCCCACAACACTGTCCCACAACCTGGTGGATCTGCTGTGCCACCCCAAATAAGGAAGTGCTGTTGAATTGCCATGGAAACGCACATTGATGACATCTGTTTTGGCATCCTGGTGAGAAAGGGTTGTTGTATCCAGCCCCCATGACACAATCTGGGTGCATTGTACGGCCCACATCATCAAAGTCCCTGTATTATCTGTGTACTTTGAAGTTCGAAAGTTCATTTCCCTGTAATGGCTGCCGCGACTTGCAGGATCAGAGGATCAGGGTGTTGTGATGTTGTCTATGTTCCGGTCCAAAAAAATACAATTCTTTAATTTAGTCATTGGAGAAACTTGAGTCAGAAGAAGCTTTTGGAAATCTAACAGAACTGAGCCTCAGAAAGACAACATCAGACCAGATAAGACAGTTGGCCCCTCCTCTGCCTGGGAGACAACAAACATCAGCGTTTCCCTCTCATGCATCCAGCTGCTGCCTTCTCAGGCTTGGCTGTGGACTGGAGCTGGGAGGTCTGCTCGTCATCAGCCTCATCAAAGAGAACAACAATATTTCATTTTGTTCACAAGGAATTGAATTTGTTTTCATTGGGAGTTAACACTGGCACTTGCACAATGCAACAGGGCCCAGCCAATACAATGCACTGTCACTCTCATTTAGCCACGTTGCTAACGTGTGAAGAGAGAGAGAGACAGAGACAGAGAGAGAGACAGAGAGAGGGAGGTTCAGACAGAAGACACCCTCTGGGTGTAGAATTCAACAGACGGGAATAAAACCAAGGACCTGTTGAAAGGCAGATTTATTATGCCCCCCCATCCACCCCCCCCATACCCACCCCCCCACACACACACCAAACCCATGGTCTTACTCTATATTTCTCAATACCATTCTTCAACTTTCGTTTCTACAGCCTCCTCTTGCTCTCTCTGTCCATGTCTCGCTCCCTCACCTCCTCTCTCTTTAGTTCTCTTCCTCCCTCCCTCAGTCACGTCTGTAACAGCTCATCTCAGAGGGCTCCACCAGGGCTGGATGTGGAGGACAGAGCCTGGCTTTGTCAGGGCTCTGCCGCTCTGCCAGGATCAGAACCGGGCCTAACTGGATTAGAACCTGGCAGGGGCCTAGGAGAGGAGGGCAGGGTGCACCTACGCAATCCCAGGTCCAATGGGCCAGCAGGGGCCCTTTGGCTGCCGCCAGGGGCAGGCTGGGAAGGCTCTGAACCCAGCTGAAAGGGTTTTCTCCGTGTGTACTGAAGGGGCACCAGCGGGCTGAGCGGCGGCTTGCCCCGCCGGGGGTGATTGTAGAGGCAGGGAGGGGACATGAAGCTCTGCTGAATGTCCGCTTGATAAACGGGCTCTCCCCGCAACGTTGACTGAAGCCCGCTCTCGATTCACTTCTTCAATCGTACCCTCTCTCCCCCCCTGCCCCCCCCCTGCCCCCCTCTACCTCTGTCCCTGCTTCTCATTCCCTCCATCTCTACTGTCCAGGCTCGAGTATAATGGAGGGTGTTTTGATTGGTGTTAGGGGGGAAGTGGAGTTTTGTCTGGACAGGATCTGGGCTGAGATCAGCAGAGATTGAACGGTGGACGAGGGTGGTACTGGGGCTATTCACGTCATCTTTGTTTGATTTGGCCCTAATGAACACTCAGTTAGTCCCAGCAAACAGCCAGACCTGCAGGAAACATGGAGTTATAAAAACAAGCATTCAGTTCAGCATTATTATTATGGCATTCATTATAAGGGCAGTGTTATTATTATAATATTGTCATTATTATTGATGTCGTCTTGATTTGAGGTTTCATTGATAGATGTATACCCAAATGACAGAAGAAGGTTAACTACAGAAGAAGGCTAACTCTGTTGGTAATCCAGAACAGCAGTAACGTTAGCATGGTTTGCCACACACATGCGCACACACACACACACACACTAAGTTGCCCAGAGCCCTAATGTGGTTCACTTTCACACTCCCTGAGAAAAGTACATTTTTGGGATATCCCCTTCGCCTCCTTGGTATCTGTTGTCCGAGACTCCTAAATGGACGATTTCATGCTTGGTTGTGTGGTCGGACCCTGCGTTCGTCACAGTTACCGTCCATCCACACACCACGAGGCCAGCCAGCCTGCCAGCCGGCCTGC
Organism: Osmerus mordax; assembly: GCF_038355195.1. Classification (NCBI taxonomy): domain Eukaryota; kingdom Metazoa; phylum Chordata; class Actinopteri; order Osmeriformes; family Osmeridae; genus Osmerus; species Osmerus mordax. The sequence continues at coordinate 11,956,111 of NC_090061.1, forward strand.
CCCTCTTGTCTGTCCACAGGCAGGTCGACTGTTTCTTGCAGAGCTCCTGAAAAGAGATGTACAAGAGATTTATGTTTTCTTGCTAAACTAGACAATTAACTCCTGGTAACACTGAACTTGTGACTCGTGAGCTATTGTGGCGAGGGGGAATGGGCCGAGATATGTGTTCTGTCAGGGCACAGAGAGATGGATGATATAGAGGGGTTTGGAGGCCACTGGATCCAGGGACTGTGGTAACACAAACCATATGGCTTTTCCTGCTTTGATCACTCCTCTACAGAGCCAAAATGGTCGCCTCCGACAGCTGTCCAGGCCACTTAGATAAACTACTTATTATATTCCACACAGACAAACATCTGCAGCAGACGGATCCAGCGAGACAAACTTTGGCACGCATGCACACGCACACACGCACACACACACACACACGCACACACGCACACACACAGAAGCACACGCACACACAAGCACACACACAGAAGCAAAAGAGATGTAAATTTAATTCCAGCAGATATCTATAACCAGGCTGATGATGATGACAATAATGATGGTGATGGATTAAAACGCTCCAAGGACAGAGCTGTGTCAGCAGGAGGAAGGATGTGATGTCATCCTGTCTTCCTGTTCCTCACGGTTAATCACCTCTATTACATGCTTCACTGCCTCCATGGCCGTGACACGCTGGCACAGTCACACAGGACCGGTCCCAACGCTCGCTCTTCCCTCTTCTCCTAAATCAATAGAAGGACAAGGCAACGACAATCGAGGGAAGGAGACAAGAGGAAGCGATGGAAGCGTGTTGGTCCAGGGCCATGCAGGAGGGATGCACTCAGCTGCACCCAGCTTGAGCTTCTGTGGGACACAGCCACTCCAAGGCTTTCCACCACGTGTCATTTCCGCCCCCAAACCTCCGGACTAGTCGTGTCACTTCCTGTTCTCCTGCCAGCCTTCAGCCCTCTGGCTCCAGTTACTCTGAGCTGGTCTCTACTCTCGCTCCTCCTCAATGTAGCTGCTTGGTCAGTCTCTGCCCTTTTCACTCTATCAAGGGGATGCCTTTAGGCTGCCTGTCGTTCTTTTACATCTTAGAGACAATGTGACATGCAAAAGAGAGAGAGAGAGAGAAAGTGTGAAATAGAGATGATTAGAGATATAAGGAGAGAGAGAAAGGGAGGGAGAGAAAGAGAGAGACAGAGAGACAGAGAGAGACAGAGAGACAGAGAGACAGAGAGAGAGAGAGAGAGAGAGAGAGAGAGAGAGAGAGAGAGAGAGAGAGAGACAGAGAGAGAGAGAGATTTGACGTTTCAAGATCCAAGGCCAGTTGTGCACTTTTAAGAGATTTGGTCCTCAAGGCAGTCCTGCACAAAAAAAAGCAAGGAAAATAAGCCAGTGTTTTGATTGTTCCATCAGATGACACTGACATTCTCTGTCCTCAGAGGGTGCAGGAGTGTTTAAGGTACCTGGCCAATCCCCAAGACGGCCCAGTTTTAGCTGCCCCGTGAACTCTCAACTCTATGAACACAATCACCAGCATGACGTGTTTGTTACAAAAAACTGACCTCCTCTGTCATCTTTGCCCCGACTCTTGATTCCTTCACACACACCCGGCTACTGCTCCCTGTCTGGATGGACGAGCTTCTAGCTGGCGACTGGAAAGGCAGAAGGAGAAAGAGAAAAAGAGGGACGGGAAGAAAAAAACATTTCCATGCAGTTTCCGAAGCAGTCCCTGGATCCTTGTGTGGAAGTTTTAATGGGAATCATATGTGCTTCTAATCAAAGAAATATGGCGGGAAATGTTACAGAGGCCCAGCACAGAGGACTGGGACCACAGAAACCTGCGATAAGACTCTAACAACGGGGACAAATTACAACTCCACAGTTAGCAGAGCCAGTGATTTCAGCAGGCCCAGGGAACTGGAGGAAAGAGTGGCTGTTTGATGGAGTTGGCTGCCTTTTATAATCAGTCGTACACTGGGAGAGCAGAGACAGACTTGAAAAACCAGAGATCCGGGGACAGGACCTCTTATCCTGCTTCGAATATTTTGTAAGTATAGCTGCAGTACAACCTAACACGACAACACAGACTAAACATTCGCTTGGCCCATGTTACTTGTGTTTTGGATGACTGAACAAACCCTTTTTCCTTCACTCGGAAAAGGAAAAACAAACATGGTGCTGTGATTTGTGGGGACTCTCATGTGCCGGAACTGTGGGAATCAAGTACACGACTCTCGCATTTCAGCCCCAGAGCTGCCAGTGTGCTCGGGGGCAACAGAAACAGTTGCTGTGACAGTGACGAGCCACCAAGCTCCTTCTGTCGCTGAAACCCATGCCCCTTCTTTGTCACCTCTGGTCCCGTGCGTTGCCGTGGCCGTGCTGATGGGATCTCTCCATGAGGGCGCTGTGACCACCACTCAGCATGTTTTTGTGCTGCCACGGCACTCTGCTGCTAATACGCTGGTATTATCGCAGAGCTGGAACTGTTCAGGCCCTGCTCGCTGAACAATGGCATACCACGGCTCCAATCATCCACCACAGGTGTCTCTCTGGGTCTCTCGGTTGTTTTATCTCTGTATCTCTGTGTCTCTGCCTACACATCTCTGTGTCTTTGTCTGTGTCTGCGTATGTCTGTGACCTCTCTCTCTGTCTCTCTCTCTGTCTCTCTCTCTCCTATCTGCTTCAATAATGGGTTTTGACAAAGAATTTGCCACATAATATCAAAGCCTGGCTGGATTCAAACCCATCATTTCAGAGGCCAGGAATGAGCCTTGAAGAGTGCGTCGACACGCTGAACATCCTGGGATTAGGGGCCACAACCAGCGCCGCATGTCGGACTTGGACTCATATCTATGACTAGGGCCCGGAAAACTCTGGGCTACAACCACAACACATCTTTCTCCAGTTAATTGCTTGAACTCTGTCATGCAACCATGATAAATGTACTGTGTGTAGGAGGCTGTTTTTCCCCCTTCCATGAGAATGGATAAAAGTGAACGTTCTCTGCAGGAGAAGAAACTCCATAAAGTGTTATGTAGCAGACGATGGCTCATGTGTCCTGTTGACTTTAGCACCTGGGCATGCCCAGAGCTAGCCTGCCAGCCGGTCGACCGCCTGCTGATGGAAGCGATGATGTCACAGAGCGGTACGTGCTCGCCAGAGAGGAACAAGCCCGTTCGTGTGTCTTTGTCAAACCGCATGGCCTTCTCTGCAAGCTCCCAGACTAAACACACACACATATACAAACACAGGCTGTTGCGCACACAGGCTTGTATTCTATTCTCTTTCTCACACACACACACACTAACAAACACACAAACCACAAGACCACATGACAAACTTCCCAGAGAAAGTATGTGATTTGTCATTCTCCCACCAGTCAGTGAGGACCCTGTCACTGTGGCAACTTTTATTGTCGACCAAGCTTTGTTTCTGTCACTGATTCCCAGACGCACACTCACCACAAAGTGCTCCGTGCCTTGACACCAAAACCCAGTGACACGGAGCCTTAAAAGTGTGAAGTGAAGCCTTAGACGGCAAAGGAAGTGATGGAAGGGTTAGGGGCAGCCTTCAATGGAGACCAGTTTCGGTCCGGCTGCAGTTCCTGAGCAGCAACAGCATGGTTGGTCCAAGGAATATTTGTGGTCTTCAGTTGCATCCATAAACTGGGTGGAGTAGTGGAAAGAAAGAAAGAAAGAAGTAGAGGGTTCGAGAATAATGATGAGGGAAAGAAAGAAGGGAGAGAAAGACAGGGAACGCAAGAGACTTTTGGTGGAGAGCTTGTCGAGGCATGTTGTGCCTTCAGCACAGTCCGGTGCAGAGCTGGTTTTAGCAGGACTGTGTTTCACTGGAACAGCAGGGATCGGGGGAGTTGAGCTGTGACCCCTTGGTGGAGAGGCTACATCCTAATATGGGTATTTATTTCTCCTCCAGACGCGCTGCGTTCCTCCGTCAGACCTAACCCTGGAACTCAGACAAAACAGCCGAGCACAGACCGGAATAAAGTTGCGTATAAAGTGCAGTTCAGTTTAGTTCAGTCGGATCTGCGACTTCTCCTCCTGGGGGTCCACAGAGACCGTTTGACACATAACATGGATTCTACTGAGTGGAAGGCGTTTTAAATGCAACGTTAAAACAGACGTGTGAGAAGTTTCTTGCATGAGATCTCGTCAGAAGCATCGTCCATGTGGGTGGCTGGCCTCTGCAGGATGTGAAGGGACCCCCCACCCCCCCCACCCCCCCCCCACCCTCACATGGCTGAGAGCAGTGGAAATAGCCTCGGATGAATCCAATCCATTAGAGATCTTGTCATGTGAAAGTACAAAACTCCTCCTCTTTTAATGATGTTTTGTAAAATGCTCAGCTTTGTTCAAGGACCATATGTTGGGCAGATGAACAGGGAACCCACCCAGCTCACAGACAAATATAGCTTATAGACATCTACTGTATAAACACTGGGGATGACCTCATCTCCAGAACCATCCAGACCCCTCCATCCCTCACACACATTAAACAGAAACCTTTACTGTGCTTTGTGCCTGGATGGTTGGGACCATGATTTCCTGGTATAGTCCTGCCAAGGGCCTCTCAGGTGTCAGGTGTAGGACTGGGCCAATAGAAGGAGAGGGGGGTGGTGGTGGAGAGGAAGTGGATGTGGAGAGGTGAATGGTGGAGAAGAAGGGGAGGAGAGTGAGAAAGAGGGTGATGAGGAAGGCGTATGGTAGAGGGAGGAGAAGGATGAAGAGGGGGGTGAGGAGGAGGGTGGGGAAGAAGGCTCCTGGATTCTGATGGGATGAGACAACCATGTCCTGCAGAGCGTGTGTGTGTCTGCCCCAGACGGCCGGGGTGAGGCCGTGTCTGCGGTAGCACAGCTGTGGGGGAGAGGTGTGTGTCTGAACACACCTGAAACACACACACGCACGCATGCACACCCGTTCGTCTGACTAACAGCCCACAGGGGCATTGTGAGCAAAAGCCGGGAGGAGCAAAACATTCCTACGTGTGTGACACAGCTTCGCAAGGAGGAATGTTCTATGGGAATCTTTGCTTTGTGGTGTTTTCACAGAATGCTTCATCCACCTGTGGTACCAAAGACCATTGAGCCCTGTCTGGTATGGTGTTCTGCTGAGAGGGGCTGTTCAGTGTGATATGTCACTGGGAACCAGACAGCTCCCTAGAGCAGCTCCCTGCTCTAGGGAGCTGGTTGTCGACTCTACTGCTGCCTTCTGTTCCAACAGAGTATGCTATCACCACAGCTATAAAGAAAACATGGCAGAAACTAATATAAACACTTCAACACCATGTTTTACATGTGAATGTAGACTGTTGACCAATGCTATGCAGTTGAATGCACACATCTGTGGGCTGGGAGCAGCAATGTGGTGCTAGCGTCTAGATTGAGACTGACAGGTCTGTAGACCAGCAGACACTGGAAGTACAAGGCCTTAGATCTTACTCCATTCACTTTGGATGAACTTCACATTTTTTCTTAAAAGACAGAGGCGTACAAACTGAATTAGCAATGGCAATAAATGAAATTAACTACTTAATCTGGCACATGGATACAATAACAGAGCGGATTCCAACAGAGACAAACTCTGATGATCCCATTCAGTTGAACATATTTTGTAGAACTACCCAGCCATGAAGGACAAATTAGCTGGGTCACCATTTGACTTCTCCCCCTCTCCCCTCTCCACTGCTCCACCCAACCCCTACCATCCTCCCTTTATCCTTGTTCCCCTCCTCCCCTCCCCCTCTCAACATCTCACTCAATTCCCTTTCCCAGAAGCGTGGGACAGAGCCATGTCTGTACTCACATTGAACTGGAAACAGCGTTGTACAGGAAGGACATGACTCTTTGAAAGAGGAGCGAACTGACTGTACGTCAAACCACTTAAGTCACCTCCCTGTTCTCCCATCCATCCCTCCCTCCCATCCGTCCATCCATCCATCCATCCCTCCCTCCCATCCTCTCCACCCCCTCAGTCCCCGGTTCCCTCTGAAAGAAAGGAAATTCCTCAATAGTGTGACTAGCCTTAGTACACACACAGACATACATAGATACTCACAAACACACACACACATTACTCATGGCTAAGTAACCCTTGTTGACAGGGGGTCTCGTCTAGTTGGGGACCCACCCCTTCCTTAATGTTGTCCTGTATTCCTCTGAGTGGAATAATAAGGCCTGAAAGATCACACCCTCTCTGACCTGTGTTTGTGTCTCTGTGTGTGTGTGTGTGTGTGAGTGCATTAATGTACAAATGTGTTTTTGTAGTGGTGTGAATCTTTCAGAGAAGTTGAAAAGAGCCTCCAGTCATGTGAAGCTCAGAGATTTCCCTTACGCAGCTGTTTATCAAGTTGCCTTGTAAATCTGTAACTTTTCACATAGGAAATTCTTTCCTACGGTTTTGTGGGGTCGGATTAGGGAATTTTGAATCTCTTTTACTGGCAAAAACCGATTTAGAACAAGTCACTGTGGTCTCTCAGAGCGATCACTGAGGGCCATAAAATGACAAAATTTACGAAGCCCCACTGCTTGTGGGTTATATATATGACAACCTCAGACAACCCCAAAAACATGGATTTTCGTTTATACTTACATATTGGGCAAATACTGCACAGACACAGTATGTTGTCATCTTACAGGGTGGCTGGATGAGGACACTGTTCGTACTGTAGGAATACAGCATGAAAGATGGATTATTTGATTATTGAGTGTTTTGAGTCTTGCAAGTCATCAGTAAGAACCCTTCCCCCTCCTCTCTTGCCCCCTGATTGGTGTCTGATGGGTGAAAAGATAAATATATGAATCCCATTCTGCTCCTTCATCCATCAGAGGATGTATAGGATATATTTCATAGAGGAGATGAATTGATGAATTGTAAAAAGCAGATGTTGCACTCCACCTTTCATGCCTCCCTGGCGGCTGGACAGGGTCACCCCCATCCCTGTCAGGTCCATCTGTCAGGCATCTGGTGGACAGTTCAGAGGGGTCCTCCTCCCTGGTTGTCTCCCTGGTCCTTGGAGCCTCAAAGCCTGAATAGCCCCCTACAGGAGCTGGGCAGCCATCCTGTCTGTGAGCCCACCTCGGGTCCTCCCCTGGTTCTCCACCCTGGAGCCTCCAGCCTGGAGCCCCCAGGATGTTTCCTGGGGGCTCCAGAACAAGACCCCCTGTCCCGGCCTTTGTAACACAACCCCCCTAATGGAAAAATCATGAGCCAGCCATAGTCTCTCTCCACTCAAGGTAATAGGACTCACTGTGACTGATTGTGGAAGAATCAGGGAGCGTTAAACTGAGGACTGTGATGAGCAGAACATACAGTAGAGCAGGTCTCTGATGAACTACAACCTGAACCACAGGAGGACCACTCATGATCATGCCTGGGTAATTGGCAAACCTTTAGTCATGACCTTGTGGTTGAAATGACATTTAGATTTAATGCGACTCGATACCTTCTCCTCTGAGAGGGAAGCTTTTTTATTTGTTATCTTTGTCCAGTAAAAATAAAGGATTTTATAGACAGTGAAATGGTTTTGGCATTATGAATAAAATCTCAGTTTGCCGTCTATTAACGATCCAGTTCGCTCTGACAAGAATATTTCGGCATGCGAGTCACTTTTACATTAACTCAGGAAAACCTTGTTAATTTATTCCCCTGTGAGACATTGAAAACCTTCCACCAGACATTCTCTGGGAGGGAGGTGGAGGTAGAGACAGAGAGGGAAAGAAAAAAACAACAGAGCTTCCAATGTCCAAAGAATAAAAATACCTTGAGCCACGGAATGAAAGCCTCCTGACCTGGAATCCTCGTGTGGAGAGCTCCAGACTGGGAGAAGCCCAGGGCCCAGATGGAGGTATGGGGCTAATTGCTCCCAGACCTGGTCCAAACCGAGGACTACTAGCTGCACAAACACACTCTCCGAGCCACGGTGGGAAGGAATGTTAGCACAGGTCAGGTTGGCGTGTCGGGCCAAAACGCCACTCTGCCCTGCTCACAGTAGGACAGGTTCAAACCGCCATATTGTTTTCCAAGGGATGTGTCATGGAGGAACGTCCTTCGACACAATCGCGAAAGGGTCAGAAGTTTGATGAGTCTTAATCAGGTCAATTCAAGAGGGCACGGTTGAGAGGGGGAGTTCAGTGAGCCAGAAAACACGAGAACCACAACAAATCACGAGCCAGAGTTTGCTTTCTGCACGCTGCACACCACCGAGGCCCCCGACCTCTAGAAATAAAGGACCGAACGTCATCACCGCTGACATCAGCGCTGTCAGATCTCTCCGACACCAGCGCCTCATTTGGAGGACCAGATGGCAGCATGCCAGGCGCTCTGTCATGGCTGGGTTTGCATGACAAACGGGAGGCTTTGTTCCGGCTCCCCAGGTCAGAGGATGGACCCCACTCTGACATGATGCTGCTCAGCTGATGTGAAGCTCCAGGTACGCACGAGCCCCTTTCATGTGCGTCGATCAGACCGGCTCCCGTCATGCGGGATTCTTTAAAGTTGGGTCTGGCACAGAGACACATACACACACCACACACACACACACACTCTCTCTCTCACACACACACACACACACATACACACACACTCTGGGGGTTTCTTGGAAGTCTCTATATTACCCGTCCACTGTGATCATGATGGATATTTTCAGTTCATTCGCTAATGTCATTTGCAGCAGGGGAGAAGAAGAACAAAGAGGATTTTGGAACCCAGAGATGTCAGACACAGACTGAGTCCTGAGCGGGTGTGCCAGAGGAGCGGACTGGTGCATGGTATTTTGTTTTTGTCCCCCTGGTATGATTTTGATTGCGTTCTGGAGAGCGCTGCTCCAAACAAAGAGAGAGGCTCTTGTTGGGAGAATAATTACTTCCTTGTTTCCATCCATCTGTAGGGAGGGTGGGTCGGCAGTACAGCCCGGGTCCAGAGCGAAGAGACACGTTGGTGGGAATGGGCAGAGCCAACGGAATCTGAAGGGAACGTCTCCTATCAAGACTTCCTCAGCTGCTCTGTTCTACCCGCATGGTATCAGCCCATAAACTACTGCTCACGTATTTCTAATCTAGAACTGATCAACCTGAGAATTCCAGTTTGGAACCCTGGCCCACTCAGAAAGAACCGGCTGAAGGGTACTTTATTTCAACATTGACATGTTGCTATGGGCTGTTTTCTTCAGTAGCCCAGCTCCCACCCACTTCCTTTGATTCTCTGACACTTCGGCACTGTGATAGAGAGCGTAAAGGCCTGCAAGGTGCTGCCAGACATTCCAGACACAACACTCACTTCCTGTGGGGAGAGAGGTGACCTGTACTGGAGGGAGAACACCTCACAACTTACTGTTCAACACCCTTCCTCAGTCGTTGAGATGCAAAAGGATTGTTGGAGAGTGACACGGTGTAGTTTGATTAGAAACGTTATCTATCGTAGAGGAAGGAGAAGACTGATGAAGAAATAATTACATTTTTTGGTAAGGTTGACAACATGAAAGAGGAGGTTAGTTGTCCCGGCCATGAAGTGAGACTAATCACCAAATGTTCCTCGTTATCTTGTGTAGCAACATCCGGTGTTTGTTTGTTTTGGCCACCTGGTCTGCCTGCGTGCTACTTAGTGTGATTATGGACTGGGAACCACGGCAACTAATCTGTCTTATTAAACAGCGATACTCTAAACGAGAGAGAGAGAGAAATAGAGAGAGAGTGAAAGGGAGAGAGAAAGGGTGTGAAAGGGAGAAAGTGAAAGTGTTTGTGTGTGAGAGAGAAAGATACCATACTCTAAACGAGAGAGAGAGAGAGAGACAGAGAGAGAGAGAGAGAGAGAGAGAGAGGGAGAGAGAGAGAGAGAGAGAGAGAGAGAGAGAGAGAGAGAGAGAGAGAGAGAGAGAGAGAGAGAGAGAGAGAGAGAGAGAGAGAGAGAGACAGAGAGAGAGAGAGAGAGAGGGAGTGTGTAGGGGTCGGCCAGAGTAGCCTTGACTGGAGCTCATTGGAAGACAGATGGACAGACAGGCAGGCAGTGAGACAGATGGACAGACAGGCAGGCAGTGAGACAGATGGACAGTCATAGCCAGCTAACTGTGGTTAGCATGGAACTAAGGGCGCCCTCACCACACGCTTACGCCCTGCCCTGTCTGCCAAAGACATTTAGACCACGGAACCACGTCATGGCGGGCCCAGGGCCAGAGATAAACCTACTGTAGCAGATCTAGAGAGGCTCACTCACTGTTGATGCCATGCTAGCAACAGACCAGAATACTACATTAGAATGAAATAAATGTTTGGTGCTGAAGACAATGTTGTCCACAGTATGGTCTTAGAGTAGGAGACTGAGATAAAGAGTGGTGTGGTATGGGGACTGGATGAAGGTGTTGGAGACAGGCTCTGTGTGTTTGGAGCTTTGACGAGGAGACTCCAGTCTACAGTAATGTACTGTACATCACTATGGACACAGCCTTGATCTAACGTACAGAAGGCCGCCGTCATCCACACCACAAAACCCACTAGTTTATGTCTATGGGAAATACAGAAGAGCTATGAATATACTCACAGGAAAGGGAAATGGATCCTAAGGAAATTAAGTTCTATGAATCATATCCCAGTGGGACGAAAATGATGCTGCAGGCTTGGAGTTAAGTGGGCAAGATGCCAGTCATCCACTGTGGTCATCTGGTGTGAAGTTTGCCCACCAAGTGAGTGGACACAAGACCAGTGATGTATCTGCTCTGGAGCTTTAGTCAAAACACAAAGATCTCTCGCTCTCCCCCTCACACTCTCTTCTCTCTCTCTCTCTCTCTCTCTCTCTCTCTCTCTCTCTCTCTCTCTCTCTCCTACTTTCTCTCAAACGGCCTCTCCGATCTCTCCCGGTCTCTCTCTTCTTCCCTCCCCCCTTTCTCTCCCCCCTCCTTCTCCCTTTCTTTCTCCCTCTCTTTCTTCCTCCCTCTTTCCTCCTGTTGATACTAAACTGCCGCTTTGAAGTGTCCCTTGACTGTATCACATGACCTAGAGAGAAGGCCATGATGATGGTGCTAGTCCACTGGCTTAGGGGAAAGTGTCTGTGTGTGATTTTAATCAGTGCGGGTCCCAGTCTTAGCAAAGCACCTTTTAATAACTTCTCCTGGTACAGCCTAGATGGAACTGAGAGGGAATGCAAACCAGATCACTTAGGAAATTCCACCCTGCTCTCAGAAGCGAAAGGCCCTTTTCTGATGGAATGTGTGCTAACATTTCCCCTCAGCTCCTCGCTCTCCCACACACACAGCTGCCCTTCAGAGAGTCACACCAGAGGAGAGAGAGAGGGGGGGGGAGAGAGAGACAGATAGGAGGAGAGAGGGGAGAGACAGAGAGACAGATAGGAGGAGAGAGGGGAGAGACAGAGAGACAGATGGGAGGAGAGAGGGGAGAGACAGAGAGACAGATAGGAGGAGAGAGGGGAGAGACAGAGAGACAGATAGGAGGAGAGAGGGGAGAGACAGAGAGACAGATAGGAGGAGAGAGGGGAGAGACAGAGAGACAGATAGGAGGAGAGAGGGGAGAGACAGAGAGACAGATAGGAGGAGAGAGGGGAGAGACAGAGAGACAGAGAAGAGGAGAGAGGGGAGAGACAGAGAGACAGATAGGAGGAGAGAGGGGAGAGACAGAGATGAGGAAAGCAGCTCATGTCTCCCCTCCCAGCTGCATGGGGTCCTACACATAAACATGTTTGTACAGGTCAGGTCAAAGAAGAGAGGGAAGGAGGAGAGTGGGGAAGAAAGGGAGTGAGGGAGGGAAGGGGGTGAGAGAAAGAGCTGGGGGAAACAGGCAGGGGCCGACGCATGGAGAGGTGGGAAAGTAGGGGGAGGAGAGAGAAAGGATGAGTGGAGGCATAAGGGCGTGAATGTGGAGAGAGATGAATGGTCATGGTGTGTGAAGAGGGGAAGGAGGAAAGGAAGAAAGGAGGGAGGATGAGGGAGGAGAGGACTGATGAGTAAAAAGCTACTTAAAGTGGCTTCTAAGTGATGGATCATGGAGCTAACTTGGCAGGACTATCCGTCCATCTACGAGGTGAATTATGGTGACAGGACATGGTGCCACACCAACATCACACGCTCTGTGGCGTTTCAAAGCCAGGCATTCGGGATTAAATTGATCCTGAAATCCAAATTTTGTAATGTTACGTTTCCAAGGCAAACAAAAAGTTGTCTTTGGCCTTTGGTTCACCTTCCTGTGGCTTATGGAAACCCTCTTTCAAAACAGTGGGGTACCGCAAAGCAGGGGAAATGCACCATTAAGAAGCATGAGTTTATCCCATGGCTGCAGTGTGATTATGATATTACTCCCATCAAAGCAAGGCAGTAAGCCAAACTAAAATGGGATGAAATCAAGCTTCTAAACAAACACAAAAACCTGGCCATTTTAACATCTTTAGGTATTATACTATCTTATGCAGGAAATTCCATTAACTTTGGGTTTTTGGGATACATGAGACACATTCAAAGTCGTAGTTGTGAAATTCAGTTTGATATAAAGTCAGTGGCATACCTTGTAGAACCTTATAGAACACATAGAAGTGCCATGACTTACATTCCCACCCAACCCTGCATATGTATATAACTTCTCTCTCTGTTCCAAGGTTTCAGTTTGGTATCTCAAGAGGAAACACGCCTATGTTCTAACAAGTCTACTTTAAAATTCATATCAGTCAGAAGCAGTATAAACAAATGCGCCGGCATGGCCCATACTTTACCGTTTCCTTGCATATATTTCTCTCTTTGTTTGATTTGTTGTGGTCCTGGACTGTATGGAGGGAAAAGGGGAAAAGGAGAAAGACTTAAACATCCTCAGATATCCCTGTGTTGAATATGAAAATATATTATGGCATAATGTGTTCAGTATGCAAGCTTGAAGGAAACCATATGAAAAGGCCCAGACAAAGAGCCTTCTGTGTTCCAAGTGCAACGAGCGACGAGCTACCCCTCCACCACCTACCCCCACCCCTTTCCCCTCTGTCTGCTTCGGCTGAGGGAGAGAGAAAGGAGAGAGAGAGAGAGAGAGTCACACTCGGAGAGGGAGGGAGAGGTAGAAGGAGGTGTGCAGAGTAGGAGCAGCTGAAAAGGGGCAGTACAAACTAACCTCTGCACACAGACAGACCCAGCGGAGCTCAGGTGAGCAGCCTGCCCATTCTAACAACACACACACACACACGCACGCTGGATAACAACCATTAGCCGTAGAAACGCTCATTGTTTTGTGAAATGCATGGCTGCAGTCTTGGACACTGTTAGAAGTCACCTGTAGTCAATTATGTTGATCTTCAGGGCTGAGGCTTTATCAGATCTCTGGAAGAGAGAGAGGGGAGGGGGGAGGGGGGGGGAGGCACCGGAGGGAAACGGAAGAGGGAGGGGAGACAGAGAAAGTTAAAACCGTTGTTTGAATAGATGACAAACATCTGTGTGCTGCTGTTGTTGTTCTTTGCCGCTGGGGATCCTGCAGAGGGGGGCAGGCTAGTAACCAGCGCCTTGCTCTGTGGTGCTCTGCGGTGGTCTGTGGTGCTCTGTGGTATCCGCTAGCCTAGCCTATTGTCCTGACTGTGTTCAGAGCGTAGGCAGCCCACTGTAACGTTAGATGGTGTATCTAATGAAGATCCGAGCTGGACGCTGGGTTGACTTACACACGTAAGTAATTGCTTCCTGTGAGCACAACAGGTGAGGCCTATTAACTGTTTTACAGGGGGCGGACAGTACGTTTTGTCCTACCATATGTTTCCACATAAACTAGTCAGTGACATCCAACTCATTTGAGAGGGGAAACCCAAGATGCAGCTGTACCACAGAGAACTTTTTAAACACGTTTTAGTGTGAGGAGAACAAGTACAACGTTTATTCCACCTGCTCTTTTCGTTTTAGCATTGATGCTATTCTTGGAGAGCCTGGAAATCACATGCATGTTTGGCCCAGTACCTTCGTGCTAGTATGTTGATGTTTTAAGTGTTTTAGGCCCGTTCATTTAAGTGTTTCGACAAGGCACTCCTTCTTGGCATGGTGTTCTTCGACACCCACACCTACTGTGGGTGTGTGTATTCCACACCTAAGGTTTCCCACACTATGGCTTTCTGTGTGGGTCGAGCTGCACATGTCAGACAATCCATTACAAGCTTTTCCCTTTTAGCGTGATTTACGAGAAAGAGAAAGAAAGACAGAGAGAATCGGGGGGGGGGGGGGGGGGGGGCATTTCTGAAGTCTGTTAGTGATGGTGTTTTTGATGCCTGTCATCACCCCTGCACAAGCCAAGGCATGCGGACCATCACAGGCTACTAAGAATTATGTAGCAGGAATGTCAATTTTGGAGCACAAACCCAAATGATTTTCGAATGCTGTGAGATGTCACTGAATGGCCCTTTGTGTGAGTGCAAGGGAGAGAGTGGCCCCTGATGAAGCTATGTGCGTTTATGCCTGAACAATTAGTGCATGCCACACTGTAATGGATCTAGGGCAGGGCCATGGAATATACGCACACACACACACACAGACACACTCACCTCACAATCACACACACACATACGCACTCCCCACACAAGCATGCACACACATACAGTTTGTGGCCCTAGGCGTGTTTTCATAGCGGGATGTCAGTCACTGACTCCCCCAGACGTCTTATTATGGGATAGGTAACGGATACACTTGAGATCCCGAGAGGAATGCTCCCTCACCTGCCGTCTCCACATCACACACATTCCACTGTGCCGCGACTCCCACCCCGCCGCCTTGCCGTGCCCACCCTGCAGCCGCAGAGGAACATGGCTGAAGATACGCCGGCCTTGACGGGAGGTATTTGAATCGTAGACAGACGTGAGGCGGTTGGACTGCACGTGCGCCGTGTGACCTGGAGTACACCGCTCGGAGCGGAATAGCTGTGAGGCAGGGCGTCCCTCGTCGAGAGGTGGGGGGGGAGACGTGAATTGTGAATCCCTCGTTCTCTCTCTCACTTGTTCTTCTGTGTCTGTGCTGCACCCCTCCTTCACCCGGGTTGGAAAGAGCTGACGAAGGGATGGGCAGCCTGGCTGTAAATCTGTCCCTGGGTTGAAGACACACAGGAACCTCATGATTGTACAGTTAAACATCCTGAGTGGAGGCGGTCTCTGTAAATGATATCCCTGGTTTTAACGACCTGGGTCGGTGGGGAGCACATGGGGGTGAGGGTAG
Source organism: Osmerus mordax (assembly GCF_038355195.1). NCBI lineage: Eukaryota > Metazoa > Chordata > Actinopteri > Osmeriformes > Osmeridae > Osmerus > Osmerus mordax. The sequence continues at coordinate 11,971,282 of NC_090061.1, forward strand.
AGGTAGTGGGGGTCTGTTAGGGGAGGGTCCGGTGATTGTGGTGGCGGTCAGAGGAAGAAGAGGTGGGGTGGGGGGGGACAGGTGGGTACCAAGACAGGTGGGTACCTTTGAACTTGAACTTCAAGGTGAACGTAATTGGAGAACAGATGGAAGAACAGAGGGATGACATCGGATAGCTGGAATGATGGAGGGATGAAGGAGGTGAGGGAGAGTTGGGTAGGTAGGGTATTAGTCTGTCTCTTTGATATTGGTCTGACAGTGACATCATAATAACAACTCTCTCAGGAGACATGAGACATCTAACCCTAACTACAGTACATTTACCGGTCAAGAGATGCACAGGTAGACTGTTCAGGATATTCACATCACTCTGACATATGTCTTAGTTTTGCTGGCTGTGTTTGCCAGAATCTTATAATCTGTTCCAGTAATGTCCATTTAGATAATCTCACATATGTTCTTTGTCTTGTGAAGACTAAACAGTTCCAGTTTCGATCACGAAGAAGGTCGAACCCTTTTTTACTTTGTGTTTGATGTGCATTTCCAACTGCACTTGTCAGCCTATTGTTGCATACCTAAGAACCTTCAACATCAATGAGATCCTGTTGAAAACAGAGATCTCAAACTTCAATCTGATCCATTCACCCGCTGCCAGAATAATGTAAACCGACAAAACTAAATCCTATCATAAAATGCTGTTCTGCAGCTTCAACATGACATTCAGATGGAGGGTAAAATATGTCTGTTCTCCACAGATCAGGGGGAATCAAAGGTCTCTTGTCAGAGTTCCTAAACAATACTGTCCTTCTTCTCTGCCTCGTCTCCACACACACACACACTCACACACACACACATGGGTGCACTAGTGTGGAAGGCATTTGCGGGGAACAACGTGCTGTTGTATTTGGGGGGCGATTGTCTTTATTTGGGGTTGTAACGGGTCACCAATACATGTGAGCGACTGCCTCAGCCCTTGTGTTGTGAAGGAGGGGGGGAAGGTGAGGAGGGGCAGGGTGGGGTGATTGTGAGACAGCTTGTGCACGTACAGTACAAAGATGACAACACGTCTGTTGTTATTCTCCTACCCCATCTTAGCTAAACAACTCACCCGAGTGACATATCTCAAGAACCCATTGGGGACGGGGAAAACGTACTGAGGTCATTTTGAAAAGTACAAACTCTCAAACTTCAACGATTTGGCGATGTGAATCCACACTATCCATCTCCAGAATCCGATTACAAGACCCACATTTTCCACCAGATAGGTGAAACCTTTTGTCTGGAATTGCTCTTTCAGGGCCCTCCTTCTTTTGAGAAGTGGTGACTCACAAACTCAACAAACACAGCCCCCATGTGCTTCAAGGAGAGACAAGTCTGGTCAAGGATGAGGACGCAGCAACCCTGGTTATCATTATCATGGTGCCAGTGTGTTTAATAACACAGTGGGAGAAGAATCCCATGATATGCTTTCTGGGATGTGTGACATGAAAGAGGATCCTGACCACAGGAGTTCTTCTATGAGAGCTGAAGACATGAGTCTTACTTGAGTTTTTTCCTGAAAACCCATCACACAGTACCGTACTTCATTCCAGCTTACATTGGCAGCTCCAGACTACTGTTCAAGGGGCCCAGCCCTGACGCAGAAATAAAGCAGATACCTTTGGTCCCTTTTCTGTGAGATTTCCAACATCCACAGCTTAATGAGTCGTGATCTCCCTTACCCAATGAACCCCCCCCCCCCCCTCCCCCCCTCTTCCTCCCAGAGTGGACCACTGGATTTATCACCGTCAAACTTTTATTATGAAGGCGTTTCCCGGGTTTCCTTTTCCACCCTTCCACCATGCTAGCTCATTGTGGGGAGACAGATCTTCTGCCACACATAAGATGAGTGGGCTTCCTGCATGTATGTAGGTGGAGATTTATGATATTTGGCAGAAAAGATGCGAATTAAAAAGCATTACTTGTAGGGGGCAGTATATTATCAAACTATGTGGAAACCACGTCTTTCTCTGAAATATACATCTCGTAAATAGTGAAGTATAAAATTGCAGAGTTTGTTTCTAAACCCAATTTTCTTTGGGAACGCTTCGGAGGGACTTTCTTAGATAGCAGGCCCTAACTTTCATCTCACTGCAAACCGATGAGCACATCGTATCTGGGGTATGTCTCTGTGGGGGACTGGGAAAAGGAGGAGGATTTAGATGCAGTGGAAAGCCTGAGCTGAGCCCAGACCTAACAAACAGCTGTAAACGGCTCAACGTCCCCATGCTATCTGGTGGTGGTTGATGTTTCCTCCATTATTCTTTCCCACCAACAGATATATAGGCCACAGTAGTAGTACAGTAGTAAATGTAGGCTACAGAAAGACAGCGAAAGTTCACTAGGTAATGTATACTGTTTTACAGCATCTAAATGTATACATGTTGCTGAGATGAATAAACCCCTGTCTTTGATTTATCTTTCAGGTGGCAGTGTACACGAGGAAGACTCCATTGGGACAAAGAAGATCAACTTCCCTAGCCTCAAACATCCCTTTGCTCTCGTTCCACAGTGTAAATGGAAAACCAAGACTTATATGAATGAATGGAAGTCTACCAGGCTGGATAAACAACTGACTTGCCTTAACACAGACATCAGATCTGAAAAGACCTAGACAAACACAGAGGTACCTTGAACAGGGCGAGTGAGCCGGGAACTCAAGACCTGTGGTCCACTGAATAGATGTTAAAGATAACATCTCATCATTTGCTTAAAGCTAACATCCATCAAGCAAACATGTCTTGTTAAACTACTCTGTGATCTAAGGTTAAAACTCAGGGGAAGAGATCAATTATCGTGTTTATAGAAACAGTTTTCTGGGGGGGCTTAATGTACATGGAATCACACAGGAAACCATCTGGATAAGATATAAACGTACAGATGAAAAACAATAAAGCAAATCCTGCTGAGGTCTTGGAGGCTCAGAATCCAAACAGCTCTTTGGAGTAACCTTTTAGAGTGAAATGTTATTCCTAACGTGGCCCTAACGGCAGGAAGCTGCTTTACATGGACCCCCTCCTCATCGGCGTTGCTGAGTTATGGTCGTCCAAGATAAAGAGGGGATCATTTTCTGGAAAAGAAAAATAATCTGTGGGAGAGCGATTGCACTGTCGTCAACAGACATGTTTTGGTGTCTCGCATAAGAAAAGAAAAGAGGAAGAGAAACGTCTGGGTAGGAAAGAGAGAGAGAGAGAGAGAGGGAGAGCAAGAGCGAGAGAGAGAGACAGAGAAAGAGAGAGAGAGAGAGAGAGAGAGACAGAGAGAGACAGAGAAACAGAGAAAGAGAGAGAGAGAGAGAGAGAGAGAGAGAGAGAGAGAGAGAGAGAGAGAGAGAGAGAGAGAGAGAGAGAGAGAGAGAGAGAGAGAGAGAGAGAGAGAGAGAAAGAAAGTGATAGATACAGATAGAAAGCTAGATGGTTTTGAGTTCGCTTTTCTGCTAGATTCACAGAAAAGCACATCCCAATTGTGAAATATATTTGGCCGCCGTCCATGGGAACTGGTCCAGGGTGCTCCAGCGCAGCGTCTCCTGGGAGGTCCCGTTAGATTGTGAAGAGCTCCGTGTGCGAGGAGAGAGCCCTCCTCTGTTGAGGACCTGCAGGAGAACACTTCCAGGGATTACTGCAGAACGGAGCTACGTGACTGGCGGCCGTCACCCGGGTCATCTGAGCTGCTCCCTCACGGCTTCCTGGTCGTGTGTTTGCTTTTCCTCTCCGTCGTCCTTGCTCTGTGTGCCAGAAAGGACTCGATCCTCCCTGCGCACTCTTAAACAGTGACCCTCCCTTGGAACGTACACAGCTAGAGAGGGCTTCATCTGACCAGGGAGGAGGGGACTGCTCCGGACCAGGACCGGACCACCTCAGCAGGACACAAGCTCTCCCTGAGAGCAGAGGCAGGATATTGGGACAGACATGGAGACTGAGAGGGGGCACATGTCTGTCAGGAGGGGGGTAAGCTGGAGCCCTGGGGGGCAGAGGAAACCTCTCCAGGTGGGGCAAGAAGCGGTCGACCTTGTCACAGAAAGCAATGCCTCCTGGGACAGGAGGGACTACACAGAGGTCAAAGGGCAGTCAGCTTTGGCCTCGAGCACCGATCAGATGCCTCGAAAAGCAAGTGAGTCTGATGTCTGTGTTCATTGTGTCTGTTTACATTTAGCCCAGGGCATGTACAGCAAACAGCAGTTGCGTGCATGTGCGTTTGCGGAATCTGTTGTTCAATGTGATGACATTACACTCATGAGACTTGTTGACTGGAATAAGTAACTCAATATGAATCCCATTTGTTCAGAAAGCAGTTTTGAAAAGATGACAGAGGCACTTCTGTAACGCAGCTCAGATGTGCAGTAGACTAAGTCATGGAGGAGAAAGGTCATTACTGAGGAGGAGAGCAGGAGGACGACAGTTACAGTGAGAACACAGCCAGGATTTCTAACTTCAGAGAAGTCTCACTCTCAATGAGACATCTGTTTCCTTGCCGTTAAAACAGCCTTCCCTAACTAGTAATGGAAATGCAATCAGCACACCACACTTACTGTAATGGGCTAAATCTTAAATCAGTACATACCCACTGACCCTAATGGACTAAGTTGTGGTAAAAGTACAGAATCCATAATTGATTCTAAAGATCGTTAGTCTCACAACAAAGATCTGAGCGTGTGTAGAAGAAAGGGCACAAACATGTTAGCCGAGTAGGATTGTTAGCTCGTAAAAACCTAATGGTGGGAACACCCCCCTCAGACAGCCATAGCCTGACAGGGTGATTACAGTACATGAAGGTTAGGACAATATTGTCAGAGCAGACCATTAATAGAACCCAACATAGCATTGTGTTTTGAGGAAACTCAGTTCAGACACACCATGGTGATCCCGTACACAGCCTCTGTCACAGGGCATCTATAGGTGGAGCAAAAAGCCCTTTCTCTTGATAAGATCAGGAAACATCTTTGGATTGTTCAATACTTGGCGTATAATTGAATGCTTAAGAAACAACAACAATAATGTTGTTGCAAGCTACTGCCATGGAGCAGTGGCCCTGGCAAATCAGATAGAGCCTCTGCAGTGTTGTTCCATTGTACTGAGGCAGCAGCATGAGCAAAGCTGGGGTTGAACCTCTCGGCTGGGGCTGTGTTCCCCCCGTGGGATTCAGGGGGAGGTGAAGTCACTCTCGGGCCAGTAACACCCCAGGACCTCTGTTAATCCCTGCCTCTCCACACTGCTCCACACATCATCAGGGCCCGCTGCCTTACCCTCTGCCCCCCCCTCCACCCCCTCCTCCTCTCCTCCCCTCCACCCCCTCCTCCTGCCCTCCTCCCCTCCTCCCCCCTCCGCCGTCCCCCAGCGAAAGATAACATCCGACAGACAGAGTAATCTGACCTTTGATACACAACTGCAGCCTCCCCCCCCTCCTCCCCCCCCCCTCCCTGTATGCCTGACTCTAATCCTTCTGCTCTGCTTGCTGAGGTTTGGGGGAGTTCTCCTGTCTGTCTTCATTCCGCCCCGGGGAGTGGAGGTATGGAGATCAGAGAGAGAGAAAGACAGGAAGAAATACAGGCACAGAAATGGAGAGGAAGAGAAGAAGAACAGCACTGATGAATGAGGTGAAAGTGTACAGACTAAGATGGAAAGACAGAGCAGAGAGAGAGAGAGACAGAGAGAGAGAGAGAGAGAGAGAGAGAGAGAGAGAGAGAGAGAGAGAGAGAGAGAGAGAGAGAGAGAGAGGGGGCAGCAGTACAGGGCTTTTGCATCACTGCCAAGGACCGAGTTATGTCTCTGCTGAAGAAAAGGAAATTCCTGTCCCTCCCCTGCATGTAGAGCTCTTGGGGTTCAGAGAGGGCACACACACACACAGACACACACATCAGCCTGACAGACATACTGCCCACTGAGGGCTAGTTCTCTCCCAGTGGTCTAATTCATATGCACGCATGACCCGTGGTCTCCTCTGGTACCTGGAGTTCCTCAGACCCAAAGCCTGGGTCAGGGGTGACATGGAACTGATAGGCTCTCCCACATGTCAACCCAAATACCTATGAGAGTGTAGGGCTTGTTTGACTTGTGTTGGTAAATCTGAGATTGGGCTGGTGTAGATCAAACTTCCTCCTCTACTGGCATCGGTTGATAGTTCAGTCATGGCTGTTTCACTGTCATGGAAATAACCTGAAACCATAGCTGCTAATGTTTATCCTACTAAGGCTCTCACTTTTGCTCTGTGTACATGTGCATCCAGTTTAGTCAGATGCAGATAAAGGCTATCAGTATGTGTGTACTGGCGCTGTACCACCACACCATAACAAGATCAAGGTCGAAAAGTCTGTACAACCTCTGATAAGCGTCCATAGTTCTTTTTAATGATTTTGCTATGGGGCATCATGGCCTGTTCTTGTTGATGCTTTGCTTCTTGGAATGAACGTTAGTTCTAGTTTGGAATTGCGAGGATCATGCGCGTGTGGAGTTGTTCAGTAGAGTGCGGTATTGAGAGCAAGACACTCACCCTCTCCGCGCGCAGTGTGCGCTGGACCAGAGTCGAGCTCGGGCGCACTGTGGACCAGCATTTGCAACGAAAACGAAATCCGATCCTAGCTCTAGATTCAGAAAGGGGGTGTGGAGGTCTCAGACACAGTTAAATTGGAAAAGCTTGTGGAACTGCACAAAAGCGCGGAGTTCTGAATTTTAAAGGTAAGACAAGAAAGCGAGGATGCTTTAATATAGCCCCATTTCCCGACGACCAAACTACTTTTCCGTAGACTGAACATTTTATCTGTATACTTATTTGACGTTTTCAACAATTAAAATGCCTAACGATAAAGTTTGCAATGCCTTGTGTGCACTTGTATTCAACAAGGGTAAAATGTATGGTTTACTAGCTAACTGTAGTGGTTTAGGGAGAGGGAATATTAAGCGACTGCTGTTATATACCCAAATGCGCGTTATTTCATCTGCATGCATACCATCTGTAATACACTTTTAGCGTCAGTATCAGACACATAATTGAAAGTTAATTCAATTCAGTTCGTTGCCAGAAAGGTGGGCACTGATAGCTGATGTCAATTTACTTGGCACTCCGCGAGATCCAATTTACGCACTGGATGACCTGGACCTTATCAAAGCATTTATTCTTACATGTATAACGTATTTATTGATACATCAAAATGTATAAAAACTATGTTTTGTCATTTTTATACTGCCTAATTTAATTGCTTTTAAGAGCAGCTCTCGGTTCCCAACGTCATCTGAACTTCATATCAGACTAATCAATCATAGGATCCGCACGCCAGTGTCATCTGATAGGTAGTCTGCTGTTCACCAGTGGCGGGGATTACCGAACATAACTAGTTCACTGGCAACATCCGTTAAGTGTTATAACAGGACAACATAAACCCCAGGCTATTTGCACTACAAACGCAGGACATCTTATAAAAACGACTTTATTGGGAATCTGGAGTCAGTTACCACCCACAGTGACAGCTAGGCTATCAACAGGTAGGCCTATTGGCGCATGTTGCATTCTGACCCGTGTTTTCGTCAGAATTTTGCAGAATTTCGCTTTTCAAAAATCTTGAAAGCCTATATGCCTTAAGATAGGTAATTGCGACTTTAATAGAAACGTAGCCGAATGTCAATACGTAAACATCTTAATGTTGCTCCATGTCAAACAATGTGATGCATATTTATGATGCAAGGGCATATATTCACATTTAGTTTTCACCGGTTTTTGACGTCTCTACAAAGATCAGTCATGCAGGCGGGAATGCATTCCAGGTGTTAATTGCACGGAGAGGTTTCTAATCCTGCTTTTTAACAAAGTCACCTTAAGATTTTATAAAACAAGAAGTAGTTTGAATAAGGTGTTGTAGTGTAAGAGCTTTTTTTTCAACCACAGACTTTCAACTGCCTTCTGTGGCTTAATTCAATTAAGTAGGCTGTAGATTTCTGTGTCCTAAATCAAAGACAGATGCACTTCATGCCTTCTTGGATAAAGCTATCGTTCTGCCTTTTAATGCAAGTCTGCTCTGAGGCTGCGCCAGGAAAACGATGGATAAACGTTACAGCGGGCATCATTGAGAGTAGGCAATTGATTGGCACATAATTGTTTCAAACTGTGTACCTGGATCCTCGCTCAAGAGAAAGATGAAATTATCGCTGCTGTGCATGCCCTTCTGGGCCGGTGATTGAATTCCATCACGAGGAAACGCAACCATCCACATTCCAACCAATTACAGTGATATGTTGTTTTGGTGCCACTCCTCCCAAATCATGTGCTTTTGAAATCACGGAATTTCACTGATGCGCAAACGGTCTTATCTTTAACGTTGATAAATGATACTGTCTGTTACACAATACATTTTGGAGGGATATGTTTCCCCGAATGATGCAGATGGGCAGACTGTAGTGGCACTTGATAGGAGCACACAGTTCAAGTGTTTAAGCACCAGTCCAGAGGCGTTTCCACTTAAAATCGTGAAGTGCTGAAATGGTTTATTATGCACGAGTGTTTGAGCGATAGCCTTGAAGAAATTACCAAAGGCATGTTGGAAACTCACGCAGGGTATTTTCTCGGCAGTTGAGGAATGCTCAGGGAGGGACTACCGCAGATGGCAGAGGAAATAGTCGAGGAGCGCGGAATGGAGCTCTTAAGCCCAGACAATAAACTACAGACACTTTCAACAAAAGTGTGTTGTTCTTTCACATTTTCAGCATAAGCGCCAAGTCAGTGTTGGTTCACTACTGATAGGGGTAGTTGTTGTTGTTTTAAAGGGCTCTGACTCATGCTTTATTTTCTCAGCTTTACTCAAACAGCTTCTCACATCTTTCTTGAGAAAATGTTTATTTGACAACTGTCCTCGGTCCGGTGTATCCATTTCCGATGCCCCAAATCAGTTTATAAAAGTGCAAAGTGCAGACTGTTCTTGCTATATGCAACATGAGTCATATTCAAATGTACAGCAAAGAGCAATACAAGCCATATGCAGAAGAAACTATTATGTGGTTTTTTAAATTGCATATTCCTCCCCAGACTTGTAAAGACTTTGTTCTTGTTGGTTCATGCTTCTCGAAAATTTACAAGCATTGTTTGAGGAATTATTTTTAGGAAAGCTGCCGAAAGAGCTCGCTATGTTTCAGAGAAGCTAAAGCAGTCCCTGTCTGATTATGAAGTAGTTTTTATCCATTTACCTGGAATCTTAAAGTTTAAATTGAATTCAAGTTCTAATGCTGTTCTCTGTTTACTCCTCTCATTTCGGTCTCTCTCTCTCTCTCTCTCTCTCTCTCTCTCTCTCTCTCTCTCTCTCTCTCTCTCTCTCTCTCTCTCTCTCTCTCTCTCTCTCACACTCTCTCTCTCTCTCTCTCTCTCTTCTTTCTTTCCTTGGGTCCTTCTTTTCTCTGTCTTTCCTCTCCAGACCTGACCAGAAGTGCCAGTCTGTCAGATAAGGATCTGAAGGAGGCTCGTGTGAGGAGTCAGATCATCGCGGCCCAGCTCACCGTTCCCTCCAACTCCAACTCCAGAGGAGTTCAGCTCTTCAATCGACGCAAGAAGCGAGTCAACGCCTTCACGCTAGAGAGTGGCATCGAGGGTGGGACAGGGCGAGGCGCCGCGGAGGATGATAAGCACATTGGGCCTCCTAGGAACAATCTGACATGGGCAGAGAGAGCCAGTGAGGGGAAGGACCGTGAACGAAACTTGAAGAACATTGCCTCCAAACCACCCTGGTCTCCCACTAGGCTAGCATTCAGAGGAAGTGACATCATGGAGGAGCCAAGTGAACCTGTCCACGAGGTGGAGGATGTGGCGGACAGTGTCATACAGGAGAGGCACTTCCTGCCTGTGAACGAGAAGGAGGAGGACGGGGAGGTGAAGATGAAGGAGGAGGAGGAGCTGAGGCAGGAGGTACCTGTGGAGCAGGAGAGTGAAGTCAAGAATGATCTTCCCTCTGCTAGCGACCACAGTGGTGCAGTCCAGTGTGAGCCAGAGCTGGGTGAACCAGAGGTGAACGGAGCAATCCCAGAGCCCGAATCCCCTGGAGATCTCCATAATGGTTGCCATAGTGCCCCTGAGAAAGTGTCCGTGTCCCTATCCAAACAACCGTCTACCATCATCAACAGAACAGCCAGACCTTTCTTCTCTCCAACCACGGTCCAGTCCCCAGACACCCGGAGCCCAGTCATGGACATCCCCCCTGCTCCCTCTTACTCCACCCCCCCTCTCCCTCGGCCCGTGGCCTTCTCCCCTCCCCCTCCTCCCCCATCCTACCCCACCCCCCCTCTCCCAGCCTACACCTGTCAGTCTCCGCAGGCCTTCTCCAGCCCCCTCTGCATGTCTCCCGCCATGTCCCCGTTGCCCCCCCCAGTGTGCCAGTATGCCCCCCCCTCGGCTCCCCAGGTGTCTCAGTATGTCCCGCCCACCCCTCCGGTGACCCAGTACGCCCCTCCCACAGCCCCTCGCCCCTCCACCTTTGTCCCAAAGCCCGCTGCGGATTGGAAGCCGCATGTGCAAATCAAATCGGGCATCCTGGAGGAAGGCGCGGCCAGACGGGGAACCAGGAAGTCCATGTTTACGTTCAAGGAGAAGCCGGTGATGGCTCCCAACCCGGAGCTGCTGTCCCTCGTTCAGGGGGCTGATGAGAGGAAGAAACACGGACCCAGGTGTGTGGTTGAGCCCGCCTCCGAGGAGGAGCTACTGGCCCTGGGGGCGGAGGCCTCCAACTTTCTGGCAAAGGAGGAAGTGAAGCTGGAGGAAGCCGCAATGCCAGAGTGGTCCACCACCCTGAAGAGCTCCAGGACCCGAGCCCGGACGGAGCACAAGCCTGAGCAGACCCTCACCAACGCCACAGGGAAGGGGGCGGAGCTGTTCGCCAAGCGCCAGTCCAGGATGGAGAAATATGTGTTGGAGAAACAGAACGCAGGCCAGCGTAGATCTCCCTCCCCCACCATGTCTCTGCCACCATCTTGGGTGTATCCGTCTAACATGCCGGGGCGGGTCAAAGCCATCGCTACCAACTCCAACATCAGCGATCAGCTTTCACGGACCCTCAAGGCCCAGCAGCCTGTCCAGAGGAAGCCCAGCATTAAGGCCCCGCCCCCCAAGCCTGAGAGCCCCCCTCTGGAGAACGGCTGTACCAAGATAGAGATGGACCTATCCAGGCACCAGCCCTACCAGCTCAACTCCTCCCTTTTCATCTTCAACCCCATCAAAGATCCAAGGAGCTCTCTGCCCAGGGGAGCTCCGCCTCCCAAGCCTGTGGTCATGTCTTACTCCCGGCAGACCTCCCTGCCCACCAGCCCCTCTTCCCACTTCAGCTTAAGGCCTGCCCACTGCCTGTACCCCCAGCACCCTCTCAGCCCCGTCGGAGGGATGGGACCTGTGGACCAGTCTCACCACTATGGGGGGGCTCCCCGCTCCAGGCAGCCCAGGATCACCTCCCCTGTGTCGGCCTTCTCTCCCGAGCGAGTGGCCTCCCCTCGGTCAGGGGCCCAGGCACCAAGGCCCACCTTCTCTGCAAAGAAGGCAGGGATTGAACCACAGGTGTGGAGGCCTTCTATCTACTTCTGATTCTCTGTTTACATGACCAAGGCACAGCAAAGTGAAGGAGTGGTACAATACTGTAGATATTGCACACAGGATAAGCTTTGCATTGATTATTTTTGCACACTAATAGATGGATGTGTCTTTTTTGTGTTTTTGTAGATTTAACAAGTAGATTTGTAGTTGTTGAAGGATTTTTTTGTATATTTTAGGATAATCATGTTAATGTATGAGAAGGCTGTCATGCAGCTGATCCCAAACAGCGATATCCCAAAGTAGTAATGAATCACTTTAAGACTAAATATGTGCTTTCAGACGGGTAAGTCACTGTATCCATAGTCACTAAGTGCACTTCAACAGTCAGGTCTGAATAACTTTGAGATGAGAAATGGCTTCACACATTTTCCAGTGTTTTTCTGCCTCAAGTCTCCAGGCATCCAAGTGACACTGCCTTACAAAGCACTTTAGCAGATGGTCTGGCGTCTGTTTTATGATCTATGATTTGCAGTTTAATATGGACTCACAGACATGAAAGTAGTGGTGAGGAAACTCCCTTAATGTCTTCATTTCTTTAAGGGAATCAGCCTGTTTTAGCTTTTCGATGCTCTCTACCAAATTATATGGTGTGTGTGTGTGTTTCAAATCTATTGATGTTTTTAATTGTCAGGCCGCATGCTATTTGACGTAATGTGCACTGTTTTATGACTCGACAGAGCAGTAATTCCAGGTGGACTGTTTAGTCATGAAATAATATACAGCTAGGAACATGAAGGAAGGCATCAAGACGTAAATCTTGATCTGATTGGAAGGAGAAGGCCAGAATAATACTTTCTCACATGAAAGACATTTTTTCTTCTTCCCGGATCTCTTGTGTACTTCTGCTGTCTTCCTGTCTCCTTAATGGAAGTCTTCTGTTTCCTTGTTTCTTTCCTGATTAAAGCTTTCTTCTAACCTCTTCCTGTGAACTGTCTGTACTTGATGTGCCTCAGCTTTGTTTCCTCCTTTCCCACTTGTACTTTCCCACTTGTACTTTCCCACTCTGTATTCACAGTTTAAGAACCACACGGCGCTCCTTTCTCTAATAACTCAAACTAGTTACTGGACAACACAAGGGACTTTGTGTTCTCTTGATATATTCAGAGAAATATCATTTCCAGCACTAAAAGGGTGCTGTTGTTGATAGGGAAACCCCCACTGAGAGCTTGAGCAATCACATCACAGACCTCTGACCCGTTCCTTTGAATATGGGGATTGGCTCCAGGGTTTCACACCTTTCGAGAGATGGGCTGACCCTAGCCTGACCCTTGCAGTTCTGCTGTGAATGCTGCTCGCTCTACCCTGAGGCATACGTCTAGGCTCCAAACACACCTTTTGTGTCCTAAACTGTCGTTGTCTGGATCCGAGAGGCCCCTGTGTCTCAGGGAGCAAACAGTTGCTGAAGGTGCAAAGCTTGGCAACAGCACCAGGAGAGTAACGGCACACCCCTCTTAAAGGTTAGTCACCTCGGCCAGGCCAGCTGACAGAAACCTGAGAGACAAACAGGAGACCTGTATCGTCTCTGATATCCTGTCTTGAGGGAGGAGTACCCTGAGACAGTAGGTGTTGTGACCTCTTTGTCGTCTTGGCAACGAAGTTGTACTAAATGGAGCAGGGGTCATTCGGCCAAACTTTTGAAAAGGCTTTCATGGACTGTGTGGACAAACTTCTTCTCAAACGTATATTATGTTAGTCATCTCACAATACACTGTTCAAATAATTCCCTGATCTGACACTGTTGTCTTGAGTTTTGTTGCTGTGTATATAAACAGTACTTCTTCACATTAATAGCACCTTGAGGCAAGCATGGCCGGAGTCTAAAACTACATTCTCTTTCCTTTTTATGCAGGCAATAAAGGAGTCCCCTACAACCCCAACCCAGACCCCCACTCCCACCAGAACCCCCCAGTTCACCAGACGTTTCAGCAGCCCAGAAGGACCCAACAGTGGGACCTGGTCCCCCAGCCTCCAGACCAGCCAACTCCCCTCCTCCACCCCCTCCAGAGCCCCCCACACACCTATATCCAGCTCCCCTGTCTGCCCACCCTGGGAAACCCGCTGCCAATCCCCCATGGTGTACCAGACCAGCCAGCCCTCCTCCACCCCCATCTCCAGACCCCAGCATCCATCTAAGGCCACCTCCCCTGTCTCCCTGGTCAGGGAGAACCGCTGCCTCTCTCCCAATGTCAGCAGCCTCGACTCCAAGGCCAACCACCGCATCCTGGCCAAGAACATCATCAACGCCGCCAAGCGCAAGAACAGCCCATCGCCTGGCGCGCTGAGCAACCACAACCTCCCCATCTCGCCACTAGGGGGCCCTCACCATCAGGCCTACGAACACAGCAAGTCTCCCTTCAGCCCCTTCCAGTCCCGGGCTCTGGGGGCCCAGTCGCCCCCCTTCACCAGCCCTCCTCCCACTCCCACCCAGCTGATACGCTCCCCAGTCAGGCTCTACAACACCCGCTCGCTGACCGACTCGGACGCCTCTGTGGAGTCGGAGGACTCTGGGCTGAGGTCGCCTGGCCTGCGTAGCTACAACACCTGCCCTCGCGGCTGGGGAGGCAGCCTGAGGGTGAAGAGGGGCAGTGTCTCTACCGACCTGTAGGGGGAGCCTCTCTCAGTGAGCATCTTCACCTTTCTGAGGAAATTTGCAGAGGGGAAGGCGAGGGAGTGGGAGATGTACAGGATGTGGAGATCATATACGCGACTCAAAAAAACTTAATGGGCCAAATCGTTCAGGGTTCAATCGTTAGGAATAGGAACTGACAGGAACTTGAAGGGACTGATGTTTGGTGGTGGTTTTACCAAATGTGGACTTAGAGGAATGTTCAGGTCTCCATTTACAAGACCAGCAGAGGCATCGACAATGAGGACTTTAAAGGGATACTTTCCTTATATTTTCTCAACTCTGACCCCTAGTTTAATAAAGCGAAAGAGAGACATGTTTTACATTAAGGGAAAATTAAGGGATCTTTATAAACCCAAAGTCGCTCATCATCTGTAACTTTTAATATGGACCATGTAAATTAAATAAATAAATATGCATACAGGAAGTAATGAAATATAAAAACAGCATGAATTTGACTAGGAAAAGCATTCAATTGTAATGTAATTACTGTAGTTAATTTAACCAAAATGTAATAGCTGAAGTATACCAAAGACTATGATCTGGGTTCTGCACATTGGAACAGTGTTACATCATTTCCTCCCATCACAATTAGATTGTAATGCTTCAAAGTAGAACATTTTTTGGCTTTGTAGATATAGCTCAGCAGAAACATTGAGTAGGAAGGCATGTAGTGCTGCCTTGAACTGACATTTTATTTGTAGTTTGTATTTGTAATTTGTAGAGACAAGTCAAACTTGAGGGAAGTTACACACGAACACATAAAGTAGAGATCGCAGGGAGTCAAGAATGTGTAAATATAACACATATTGACAATGCTTTCATAAAAAAAAAAAAAATTGAAAGTTGATGTAATAGTACATTCTTAGAACAGACTATAACAAGCACATTAAGGTTGGAGGTAGACTCGATGAGATTAACTTCCTTCTAACATTCCATAACCTTGCTCATGCAATAGTATGGGTACATTCATTATGGTATATTGTTAGAACAGTATCACAAGGCCAAAACACACATTGCTGTATATCATGTTTTTCACCCAGTAGGAGAAAAAAGCTTCACATGCATAATCAGCACAGTGCAATAATTCATTTATCACCTCTGTGTACTGCGTGTATGTTGCTTTATGTACTCCATTTTTTTTTTTTTTATGAATGTATCGTTCTACAGATAGACTGGTAGAGAGAAGTGTTGAAAGATAAGACGTATGTAGGTATTTGAGTTTGGGACCAAAACACCTATTCAATAAAACCCATGTTATGTTTACAATGAGATATAAGGAAACCAACTGGTTTGAGATATTCTCACAGGATATGGTGTGTTGATCCTCGTGCTTATACTGTCAGCAGTGTTTGGCTGAATAGGGCAGAGGAAACTGTACCTGTACTGTAACTGTCGTGCACCAACAGGAAACGAACTCATTTGTGGACAACAAAGACATTGCTAGGAAATCTATTGTTACTAGTTGTAGAGACAATTGTGAGTGTCTCATGCCTGAGGATGACTCTATTGAAAGCGTTTGACAAAGAATCATAAGGTGGAGGATAAGATGATGTTGCTGTACAATAACTGACTGAATTGAGTTGGGATAAATGGATCCAGTGAGTAAGGATGGGTGGTATTTCACTTACAATACTTTAATGCACACACACTCATCTAGTCTCTCTAGATGTTTTGTTTTTACAATTTTCACTTGATTTTGCACTTCTACTCATTCAGCTCTGATGGCACCGTTTGGTCTGACTTCCAATATCTCAAACAGGTGTCATTCACAGTAAAAGTAATTCTGCCCGCCTCACACCCTCTGTAAAGGGTGACACCGACCACACACTGAACACATTGTCCCATAATGGCCTATCAATGTTTTCAAAGCAATTATAGCAGGAAATGTGACCGACGTTCTTCAACTTCCAGCAGGCTAAGGGGTCACATATGTTGCTCTGCCCCCGCCCCCCTCCCTCCTAGGGGACAGGGGGACTAGCGCACACACAGGAGTGATCGCTGTCAAGCTCCTCCGACACGTACACAGGCGCATCAGCAGATTTCTGAGTGTTTAAACGTATGCGTCTTTGGAGTGACAGGGACACCTGTCCTGTTGCATGGTGACTTGGCACCTTACATCACAGAGGGTTTCCAACTAACCCTGACTCCTGCACTCCCATCACCCCTAGCATAGCTAAATCTATGGAAAAATAAACATCAGGGTTCTTTGATTTTGTTTAGAATGTTTTTTTTTTTACAGGGGGCACCTAAAAAATGGGTTGTCAACCATTAACGTCTCCTTACTGTAAATAAGTCTTCCCATCCTTGACCCTGTGTTGTTTAAATTAATGAACACAAACAAAATAAAAGTGATGACACTCTAATTACAATTATTTTGTGTCTGAGGTGTGTTTTCTCCTGACTCCCAACCGATCATTAAATAAAAACCTTATTCTTAGTATCTTATAATGCTCAAGACATGGTGGTATGAGTTTCAGTGCCTATGCAGCTTTAATGATCAGAATGAACATACAAACACATATTACAGCATGCTGCGCCCTGGAGCAAGGAGGGAACCTATAGGCCAACCAGTTGTGATAAGAGAAGACCATTTCATAAAAGTTGTTTTTGCTGAAACTGTAGCCTAAGCTACCGTAGCTTCAAAATGCTTCATAGAAGCATAACGTGCCGGTTCCCCACTGCTGCTGAGTCCTGCACTATTGGAGTATTACATGGGCATCGCCTGCCACCTGTAGGACTATACTGTAGATCGGTTCCAATTTAATCTGATTTTGTGAGCCTCTATCGTGAATGTTTTAATTGTCCATTAAACTCATAATTGACTTAACAAGTATTAAAGTCTAATTACGTCGCATTATCAGACATAATAACATTACACTTACTGTTATTGCGTTGGCACTGGACATACTATAGTATGTCCAACGCAATAACAGGCTACACGACATGTCAGATCGTTGAGTGAATATGAATACAGTTTCCGTACATATTGCTGAATAGGCTAGTTTAATAATCTCATCCCTTCCCCAACGAGGTGTTATAAGTTTTGTTAAAACTCGTGCATGCTGCATTTACCTGTATTCACACACCAGAGGGACTATTCGACGGGGCAAACGAGACATTAAACCTTGTCCGTGTTCAATCTTAGCTATATAATTAATACTTTTGATACACAAGTTTTAATGCGTGATTTCTAACCCCTTTGCACCTCAAGATTGAGCGTTTTTTGTTTAATTTCTCTTACAAATATATTGAATGTTCCATTTGGTCCAGACAGTAACATCGACACTGCTTCAGAGTTCACTGTTCCAACCTTCCAGCACACAGTGGCTGGGGATGCGTTTCCTTATTTGACAGCGAGGGTTGTTGTCAGAACATTCACAACAAGGTAGATGCTGAAAGAATAAATGAAGCAATCGAAAGGAATTCACGGCAACTCTACAGAAGAAAAAGTGTTTTGATCTCATTTAGCGTTAATATTTTTGCCGCAAGAGTATTGATTCAACGCCGAATACATGTTTTTGTCGCTACCTTTCAAAGCGCCTAAGGATTTGTTTTCAGCCAGCAATACCTACAGTAAGCTGTCTAGCTAACTAGCTAGCTAGCTGGGTACCTCAATGGCCAAGTGTCTCTGATTTTAATAAACTGGCTGGCTGGCTAGCTTGCAAGTTAGCTGGCTAGCTGGCTAGCTAATGTTTCCGACTGAGTGTAATGGAAACCGGTAACACCGTTAGCTTTTTAGCTTAAATGCTACACAAGTGCATCAAAATAAGTTGAAAGTGTATTAATTAGCCTAGCTAGTTTACTAGCCTCGACGCTTGGAAGAATGAGTAGAAAACATCATCATTTCAAAGGAGCAGAAGTAAGCTGCTGTGTGAAATACTTTTTGTTTGCATTTAACATCCTATTTTGGGTAAGTTGACTTTCCGTTGATAAGTTGTCTAATAATAATGGACTTTTTGTAGTTATCCCTTTTATAACACTGTTGTTACATTGTGACTGGGATGAATGACAGTGTAGTGGGTTGACCAAGTCGGTGTGACCATGGTACCAGAAAGGTACCGTCACTGACACCTAGTATGCCGCAGTGAGATGATGAAACAAGGATAAATCACGGTTAAATAATTTATCAGGAAATATAGCTGCGATGGTTTTGGCCTGTGCATTTGCATACTGCAATCTAATGTGGATTTGCCGAGACATATCTCACCATTCTAACATGATAGTAATGTTGGGCTTTGGAAGGTCAATTGGCAATACATCCCTTGTGTGTGTGTGTGTGTTGGAGGAGTCTGTGTCAGAGAGAGACAGAGAGAGACAGAGAGCATGAAGAGATAAAGTCGACAGTGACAGAGAGAGTAAGAGGCAGAGATAGTTGTGTTCCCTCTCAGTCCTTGTAAATAATAGTCCTTGTAAATCTTTTTAAACCAGGGGAGCCTATGTGTGTTGTTGTCGGTAGCTAACGGCCCCTACACATCCTTTTAGTCTCAGCCTTGACTATTAACCTGTTGTAATGACTCCTTGGGGCTTATCTCATCGTAGTTCAACCTCCAACAGCCACCCTAATGACAGTGAGCTATGGGCCACTGGAGCCCCTGGATTGTGGGCATCAACACAAGCCGTGTTATGGAGGCTCACTGCAGGCCTGACTAATCATCTCCTGTGCTCCTAAGAGGCCCCTGCCCTCCTGCTCCTCCTCATCCACCTCCCACTCATCCCTCTTTTTCACAACGAGCCTATAACTCTCCCCAGAGAAGTCACAGATCTCAAAGAGAGAGTTGTGATTGTGAGAAACACAATCACAACTCGCATTCCTCCAGTGCATCGCAAACCTTTCTCCATTTCTCAAGGGGAACTGCATCACACGCCACCCCATACCCACAGGTGTCTTCCAGAGGACTGGCTTGTGTTCCCACATTGTTCACGGTCTGTCTCCTGTACCCTCCAGCCTCCAGCTAGCCACCCTCCTCAGCGCTGGGGTTAGCAAGCCCCCTCCACCGAGGGGGCTTGCTGTTCCCACCACACCCCCACGTCCCGGTTCTCCATCTCTGAAAAGCATCTCTGTTCACACAGCCTCCCCCCCCCCCCGCCCTCCACGACCATGTTTCTTCTGCTCTGCATCAATATATCATGTGTGGGTGATGGAATGGCGTGTCTGGGTGGGTCTTCCCACACAGTGTCTGGGAGGGAAAAGGCCACACAGACTCCAGCGTCATCAGGCTCTCCTTTCCTCAAACAGTCCTTTCAGTGCCTGGGCTGCTATTGTGCTCAGACGCAGCGTGACAGTATTGTTTGTCACACACAAACACACTGAATGTGTGAGAACAAAGGATGGGTGTGTGTGTGTGTGTGTGGGGTGGAGGTGGGGGCTCTGGGTGTGTGTTTTCCTCTGATACATTAGATCCCACCAAGCTCATCAAGCAGCTGGGAGCCTCATGCCCCACTCCTCCATCTCCGCCTCCTTAACCACCACCTCATTCTCCTCCTCCTCCTTTCCCACCTTTAACACTTACTGCTTCTACTTTCTTCCTGGACCACCTCCTCCATCTCCACCTCCTCCATCTCCACTACCTGCTCCTCCATCTCCACCTCCTCCATCTCCACCACCTCCTCCATCTCCACCACCTCCATCTCCACCACCTCCTCCTCCATCTCCACTTCCTCCATCTCCACCACCACCTCCTCCATCTCCACCTCCTCCTCCATCTCCACCTCCTCCATCTCCACCTCCTCCATCTCCACCACCTGCTCCTCCATCTCCACCTCCTCCATCTCCACCACCTCCTCCATCTCCACCACCTCCATCTCCACCACCTCCTCCTCCATCTCCACTTCCTCCATCTCCACCACCACCTCCTCCATCTCCACCTCCTCCTCCATCTCCACCACCTCCTCCTCCATCTCCACTTCCTCCATCTCCACCACCACCTCCTCCATCTCCACCACCTCCTCCATCTCCACCACCTCCATCTCCACCACCTCCTCCTCCATCTCCACCTCCTCCATCTCCACCTCCTCCATCTCCACCACCTCCTCCATCTCCACCACCTCCATCTCCACCACCTCCATCTCCATCTCCACCACCTCCTCCATCTCCACCACCTCCATCTCCACCACCTCCTCCTCCATCTCCACTTCCTCCATCTCCACCACCACCTCCTCCATCTCCACCTCCTCCTCCATCTCCACCACCTCCTCCTCCATCTCCACTTCCTCCATCTCCACCACCACCTCCTCCATCTCCACCACCTCCTCCATCTCCACCACCTCCATCTCCACCACCTCCTCCTCCATCTCCACCTCCTCCATCTCCACCTCCTCCATCTCCACCACCTCCTCCATCTCCACCACCTCCATCTCCACCACCTCCTCCTCCATCTCCACCACCTCCTCCTCCACCTCCTCCATCTCCACCACCTCCTCCTCCGTGTTGTCTAGCAGAACAGTATCATCCCGCAGAGAGAGGGAATCTCAGCCACACACAATGATCTGTGGGCTAGCAGCATCCCAGAACTTTGCCTTGCATCGCAGCAAAGCCCCGTCGACTCTTCCTGGAGGGCTGTGACTCTCCTTATGGGAAGTTCACTGTGTTGTCATTTGGCGCTCATTGTCCTGGAATGACTGAATCACATGTCTGACTCATCTCAGCCCTCCAGTTCTCCTGCAGCTCAGAGACAGAGCAGCGTGTTCCGGCACGTTCTGCGTTTCCGTTGGCCGACGACGAGCTGTGCCTCGTGTGTGTGTGTGGGGGGGTGCTGGGGGTAAAAAAAACTGGATCGGTTAGGTAAACCACAGGCAATATGGCAAAATGTAGGTTACAGTTGAAGCCTTTATGCCGACATCACATCTTCTATTTTACTTGCAAACAATGCTGGTGAACCCCACACAGTCGTTTGTGAAGAGGTTGCATAGTGTAGGCTGGGCTGTATCTCAGAGACCACAATGGGGGATTGAAAGTGGTCCAAAAGGGTGACCACTTTCCAACCCTAGAATAATATCCAGCCCAGACTAATTGTGCAGTTACTGTATTAGCAGCAGACTAATGAGAGCTGTGTACTGAGTGTGTTCCAGTTCCTCTTACTGGAGCTTGTCACTGACACGCACACTCTCGCTCCCATGAAATAACACCTAGCCCCGTGCCCAGAATAGGCCCGTTCCTCCAACGAGTAATTAAGCGTGTTCTCCACTCGGGTTGGTGAGGTGTTTAGGAGCTCAGCACACTGTAATCAAGAGCTTGTTAAGCTCAAACCAAGTGGCCCAGCTAACTCATTTAGATTCAAGCTGTCTTATCAGCCATGGATGGTTCGTTCCTGGCCTGGGTTGTACTGACTGTCTGGGATGTTACTGCTTGGTGTACGCACTAGACCTAGACCTCCATGAACGGATAGGCAGGTATTGTGGCCCTGGGAAGGTAGCAGGGTTACGTAAGCAGCTTGCTGCCCCCTGGTAAATGCATCAGCCGACACAGTCACGGTGTGTGGAATGTGTGGAAATGCAGAATTTCACGAGTTGTTCTGGGGTTTGTTCCATGTTGATTGTCTCTGTGCCAGGGAGGTGTTCTGTGTCACAGAAACACCAGTGTGGCCGTGTTAAAGGACCAGTATTAGCTGTGTGGAAACGGGGGCTTGGAGAGGGCTGTTGTTTATAATTGTGTGTGTGTGTGTGTGTGTGTGTGTGTGTGTGTGTGTGTGTGTGTGTGTGTGTGTGTGTGTGTGAAGTATCACTCATCCTTGGGCAGGGATTGTCCACAGTTCAGTCGAGGTTAATAAGATGGTCTGTCTCAGAAGGACATCACATCGAGTATCAGTAATCCCAGCGGCACCCTTCGCCCAGCAGCCATTACCATCGCTGTAAACACACCTGCACACTCTCACTGTGGTCCTTCAGCCTGCACCTGCGCACACACACACACACACACTGTCATGCACAGCATTTTAAAATTGAATACCCCCAGCTACATACCGCTACACACACATATTCATACACACACACGCACACACATGCATAGCATCCTGATGAGGGACAGACAACACAGTGTGTAGTAGCTGGGACCTCTGTTCTCCTTCTCCCAGGGCTCTTGCCAGGCTTCCTAATCAGCGTGGATTACTTTGAGCTCGCGGAAAATGGGATTACGCCACTGGGTGACCTGCCCTATCTGATCTCTGATTGCCTGATTTACCCCGGCTTTCTCTGGAGCCCCTCAGTCCTAGTACAGACTCCCTGCACACTACCAGTCCTAGTACAGACTCCCTTCACACTACCAGTCCTAGTACAGACTCCCTGCACACTACCAGTCCTAGTACAGACTCCCTGCATACTACCAGTCCTAGTACAGACTCCCTGCACACTACCAGTCCTAGTACAGACTCCCTGCATACTACCAGTACTAGTACAGACTCCCTGCATACTACCAGTCCTAGTACAGACTCCCTGCACACTACCAGTCCTAGTACAGACTCCCTGCATACTACCAGTCCTAGTACAGACTCCCTGCACACTACCAGTCCTAGTACAGACTCCCTGCACACTACCCTGGCTTAAACATTCCATGGAGAGTGACTAGCCTATATGGATAGCAGTGTGTTGTTGTTAGGTATAGTATAGGGCTGTTTATTGTAGGCCCTTGGGTGGCGGTTGCATCATTCTGTTGGGCTGTATGGGACAACGCAAATTGAATTTCTAGGCCTGTGGCTTGAGTTAATTTAGCTCTAACAATGAAGGCCTAATGCATCTTAATTTAAAGATAGGCCTTTGTGTTAGGCTATATCAGGCTATTGTAACACGATTATACAATTCCAACGATCCTCTGCTATGAATCACAGTAAGAAACAAAGAAGTCTGCATTGGCTATTAAATTAGGCTTGTTGAATTGGAACAATTCGTTAAGGTCCATCCATGTGAATGGTAGAAGTGGACCATTAGATTATCTTCATAATGAACCGTCTCATAACGGAGCACACATCAGGATGACTGGACGTGTGTCTGCATGTTTGTGCTTAGGTGTGCTCGCGTGTGTTGAGAGGTGGATTTCATACATCTTGGAAGTGCCTGATTCCCACGCAGGTTAGCTGTGACGCAACAGCCTGAGTCCCAGGCATGTGTCTGGGGCTGGCTGCTGCTGGTTGTGCTAGAGCCTGCAGTCCACCCAGAGACACATGGCACTGGCAAAGACAGGCCTAGCCTACAGGAACTCCGGAAATCACAGTCTTTTGGACGGGAACCTTGAAATTAGGCCAAGAAATCTGTTCAAAGTCCTGACTGGAACCACAAGGCCATCATTAGTCTATTTCTGGGGTCTGTTTGTAGCTCTGTGTGGGTGTATCACTTATAAAATGAGTAGTGTTGGTTTTGTACAGTTTGACATCTAACCAGAGTCTTTTCAACATGATGTGATTGTTTTTCAGTTACTTGGAGCTTCGTTCCTTGCAATAGGACTGTGGGCATGGGCGGAAAAGGTAAACACACACACACACACACACACACACACACACACACACACACACACACACACACACACAGACAGACACACAGGCTGAAATGGGAACAGCCTACAGTAGAATACCTCACATTCCATTGCTTATTATTCTGGCTGTTACCTAAGTAACAAACCAAACTTCTTTGCACAGTGAGTTGAGCTAGAGCCGAGAGAAGCCACTGTACGCCACGGTGAATCTGGGCTGGATCTAATAAACCAGTCAGGAAAGGTCAGGATGGCCCCAGAGATAGCCCACTGTGAGCTCCAGTCAGATAGCATTGTGACAGCAGCAGTAGCATGCCGTTGCAGAAGCGTAGGACAGGGCTGCTGGCAGGATGGGTCCAGGCATGCTCTGAGGTAAAGGTATACTTTATGACCAACGTTTTTTTTCTTCCGAGGCTGTAAACATCTTGTTGTGTTAAGGTAGCAAGCTTACACGGACTTCCACCCCTCTCCGAGTGGGAATGCTCTTGGTACGCTCCGAAGCCTGACATGGGAACACACTCATTTTGGTTGTGGGGCCTTCAGCCTCCCCGCGTAACCAAGGCCCTGTTTACAGTACGGCCGAAAATAAGCAGCCTTAATAAGGAAACACATGCTTGTCATTATACATCATCATTTTCACGCACGCAGACATAGTCGTTAATGTCTGCGTATCTGAGAGCGCCAGTCTGGAAACGGAGATGACATCGCAGTTATATTTGTCTGGAAGTCCTAGTGGTGTGGCGGCTCGCCTTATCTCTTTATCTCACTAGAAACCAGAAGGTCAGACTCTGCCTCAGCCCAGCCCTGCATGAAAGATGAGCCCTTTCAGGCCTCATTCCAACTGATTTAATGATTCCTGAATGGTCAATCAGCTCATTAATTAGCTGGAAATTAAACCAAGTCGGAGCGTGATTGCAGAAAAGGTGTCGCCAATCTGTAATCGAAGGTAATTACCTGTCTGGTACAGAGTCCATCTGTGTATGACTGTAAATGATTCGCAGGGTTTTAACGATCAATCACAATATATTAATTTTCTTGGATCCTTGGGATTAAATTAGTGGAACCCACCCTTGTTGAAACTAGAAGGATTGTGAGATAATGAATTGCCGTATCTATTCCAATCGGCCCAGACCGTCCAACATCAGCCTGCTTTAAACAAGAGAATTTTCAGTAAGTTGTAAGAGAACCTTTTATTTGTCTGGAATCAGCACGGCCAGGCTCTGTCACAACACAGCCAGTGTTGTGGGCAGCAGCAGGGTTCCAGTCCACCTGGGGAGGAGGGCGCCCCAGGTGGAGCCTGTGGCCGGACAGCCCGGCCCAGGCCAGCCTGGCCCGGCATGGAGACCTTGACTGGCACGGCCGGGGGTGCTGGGCACTCGCAAGGAAATGTCAAAAGAAGGTTGTCTTTAGGAAGTGTTGGAATAGGGCCCAAGCCCAGGAGAGTTGAGTGCCAGACACAGTGGCAGGAAGATCACTTCTAGGAAGGGTGTGTGTGAAGGATGGGGGGTTGGCGTGTTGGGAACACGGCCAACGTCTGTTCACGTGAGTGAGAAACAGTGGCTATTTAGAGGAAATGCCAAAGGAAGGATGGCTTGTTTATGTTGGATCCAGGCCCATGTAACAATATGCTAACTCTCTCTCTCTCTCTCTCTCTCTCTCTCTCTCTCTCTCTCCCATCCTCTAGGGGGTGCTGTCCAACCTGTCGTCCATCACAGACCTGGGGGGTTTCGACCCCGTGTGGCTCTTCATGGTGGTGGGTGCGGTCATGTTCGTCCTGGGCTTCGCTGGGTGCATCGGAGCGCTCCGGGAGAACACCTTCCTGCTCAAGTTTGTGAGTCACCTCTCCGCCTCGCTCCCCCGCCTCGCCTCGCTCCGCCGCCTCGCCCCGCTCACGCCTTCTGTCGCTCCCACCTCGGCTCCGCAGCTGTCACCGCCTCCGTAGGTTTATTGATAGCCGTGTGAGGAAGACTCTTTTAAAGAGGGGCTTAATAGCTTCTGGCAGGCCTGTCTTCTTGGCCATTACCCCCCCTCCACCCCACCTTCCAGTCCCCAAGCCTATTAGCGTCCCTGTAGCCCAGCTGTTAGGAGGGGAGGGGGGGGCAGGGTGAACACAGGGAGCTGATAGTGTGCTTTGTGGGCTTGGGGATGTTGTTATAACCCCCCCCCCCCCCCCCCCCCCCCCCCCACCCATACTGTTCAGCAGTGCAACTGTCTCCCCCAGCGTTTACAGTAAGTGATGGCATAACGGTGCGTGCGGGGCCTCGGGGCTGCAGCCATGTTCTCATTCAGTCACACAGGAAGCCCCCCGAGACGGCCCTCCCAAGCCTGCACCCCCATCTGTCAGAGACAAGCTGCGGGCTCCTCGCCTCACAGACACCACAGCCGTGCTATTAGAGTCAGGTGGAGGTGGGAGTGTGTTTGAGGATTCAGGTTGCTGTCTGGGAGAGTGGGTGTGAGTGTGTGTGAGTGTGTGTGTGCTGACCGTTCCCCCCGTCCTCCAGTTCTCCGTGTTCCTGGGCCTGATCTTCTTCCTGGAGCTGACGGCCGGCATCCTGGCCTTCGTCTTCAAGGACTGGATCAAGGACCAGCTCAACCTCTTCATCAACAACAACGTCAAGGCCTACCGGGACGACATCGACCTGCAGAACCTCATCGACTTCGCCCAGGAATACGTACGAACCCACCTCCATATACAGAACCTCTATTAAACATCCCTCTCTTATCTCTGCCTAAGTCGTGGTAGGATCTGGCTCCGTTCCTGGAGCACTGCTGATTGGCTCCTGGTCCAACCAAGCCAATCTCTCACCTGTCCCTCCTGTGTCTGCAGTGGTCCTGCTGTGGAGCTCACGGGCCCAACGACTGGAACCTGAACATCTACTTCAACTGTACTGAGCTCAACCCCAGCAGGGAACGCTGTGGAGTGCCCTTCTCCTGCTGCCTGAAGGATCCGGCTGTGAGTGACCCACACACACACACACACACATACACACCTTCAGTCATAACCTGACAGACATGCGTCCACGTTAACCGCGGAGGCCTGGTCGTGATTGCTCTCCCTGTTCTGTTCCAGGAGGACGTCCTGAACACACAGTGTGGCTATGACGTCAGGCTTCAAGGGGTGGGTATCTGTTCCTTCCCCTGTTACCCGCCATGACGCTCTGTACCGGACCACTTCCTGTCTGTTATCGGACCACTTCCTCTCTGTTACCCGACCACTTCCTCTTTGCTGTCCCTGTCTTCTCCTACATGGCTCAGGGAGGTGGAGAGGGTGAAGGGTTAACTAGCTTTCCCTGGCTCCTATTCCTCAACCCTGCTCCTCCGCTCCACTCCATGCCTCAATAACAGTTTGTTTCTCTGGCAGGGATAATTGGTCTCCCGTTATAGCCCTGAGAACAGCCTTACTACTCTCTTTAATTGGGGACTCCAGTTGGTTATGCCAGTTCTGTCCCTCTCGTTCTTGCTTTCCTTCCTCCTTTCTGTCTATTCTGTGTATTTTCCTCCCTCCCTCCCTCCCTCCCTCCCTCCCTCCCTCCCTCCCTCCCTCCCTCCCTCCCTCCCTCCCTCCCTCCCTCCCTCCCTCCCTCCCTCCCTCCCTCCCTCCCTCCCTCCCTCCCTCCCTCCCTCCCTCCCTGTCTCTCTCTCTATGTCTCTCTCTCTCTCTCTCTCTCTCTCTGTCTCTCTCTGTCTGTCTCTCTCTCTGTCTCTCTCTCAATCTTCTGTGTATGTGGGTGTGGTGCTGACAGCTCCCAGCCCTGCAGTCAGCCTCCATTCAGCCAGTAGAATGCCATGTAAACACTCCCTTCTGTCATTGAACCAGTCTCCACAGCCTCCATGGGAACTCTATCTGGGAGTAGCAGTGAGTTCCTGAGGCAGATGTGTTTGTGGAGGGTTGGGTCTGGTGGGGTAGGGGGCAGGAAAGGAGACAAACAGAGGCAGAGAATAGCACGACAAAGGTTAAAACAGCTCCAGGGGAAGTCGGAACAACACGCAGACTTCCTAGCCTTTCGATTGGCTGCCTGGGGAACTCGGCTGCCCTTTGATTGGCAGAGAGCGAGTTCTCATTATTATTATTTTTTTTTCCTGGGAAACAAAGGCTTCCTTGGTGGAGTGTCCTGGGGGCCAACAAAGACAGCATTGTTAGGAGGTCCCTTTCTCCTCCACCGATCTTAGTGTCAGTGACACTGGCTCTTCTAAAGGCCACCTTGCTGCCGGGGCACGGGGCATGTTCTCCTGCGGCGCTCTCTGGGGGCATCGAGGACGGAGAGAGAGCCTTCCTCCTCAAGTCACCCCCCCGTAAAGATGATTCGATTTGTTCTACAACGCTGTGAAGTGTAGGCTTTGAGTTCGGACTGTCTCTCCGATATGATGCCCTCGTCACTAGCGGTGAAACCAGCAAGCATTGTGTATACACCATGACAGGTGGGGTGTGGGTTTCCTGCTGTAGTGATCACACAGTCGCAGGTTTAGGGAAGGTGTTTGCTCTGACTCGACTGTAGTCCAAAGGGCACTCTCGACTGGGTTGATTTTCTCCCTGATGCTCTCAAATCTCTTTCTCACGCTTTTTCTATTTGTTATTATATCCTGAACAGGAGCTGGATCAGCAGAAGTATATCTACACAAAGGGCTGCGTGGGCCAGTTTGAAAAGTGGCTTCAGGATAACCTCATTGTGGTGGCTGGAATGTTTGTGGGCGTTGCACTTTTACAGGTAAATATCATCCTCCTTCCAGGGCAATGATCGTGGATGGATGTGGGTGTAATCGCTGCCACCTGCTGGTGGAAAAACTCACATCCACCCATTGTCACCGATACCACTTCCTGTAGAGGTTCACAGTGAGTGAGGTGTGATTAACATCACTTCCTGTCTCCCTGCGTGCAGATCTTCGGGATCTGCCTGGCCCAGAACCTGGTGAGCGACGTCAAAGCCGTCAAGGCCAACTGGTGATGTGGTCAGGCTGAGGAGATGGAACCCCATGCTGCCAAGCCCCCCCCCCCATCCATCCCTCCCTCCCTCTAATAGTTCATAGACTCCTAAGAGCACTTGTTTACTGTCTTGCCAGGCAAGGGTTTACACAAACACACACAGAACCACAGGAGCCCTGTGGATGTCTTATTAAGCCAACTGGAGAATCAGACTCCATTTCTAGATCTTTCTTTGATTCCCGTCTTCAGTGAGGTGTGTTGTTGGACAGCTACCAGACCAGAAGAAAATGGATCAGGCCTCTCATCTGAGTTCATGAGTAGCATAGCAGCTTCATTCTTCTCTAAGGTACTTAACACGCCGTTCTGAAATGCCTTTAAGGTCTGGTTCTTAAGGTCTACCCCACTCCAGGATGTAGAGAGATGGGTTCTGGCTGCCTAGCTTGCTCACTGAGTCGTTTGATGTCGTATTGACCTTGTATGATGTATACACCACTAAGAAACAATCTGGTAGGCATGAAGCCACTTCTGCTAAACCCCCTTGCCAGAAAACAGGAGCCCGCTATTGTACATCTCTTCTACCAGACCAGGAGGGAACAGTCCTATTTAAGAATTTCAGATGTGTGTTGATTTCCTTTTTTTTTTGTTTTTTGTTGACTTGGAAATGTTTTTAGCCGAGGGCCCCATTGTTGTCTCACGTCAGAGAGGTGTCGCACTATGATGACATCATGGTATCACCTGGGTGGGCGGGCGCGGGGTGGGAGGGGAGGGGTCCAGTCTGTGTCCTCTCCTGGCCTGAGAAGGTCAAGCGGTCATTTTCATGTCTCTCCCCAGGCCTCTGTACCACATCAGAACCACACACACACACACACAGAAGGAGGACCGCGTCTCCAGTTCCACTCTGTTCTCCATGCTAGGTTCCTGCTGGTTCCCATCGGGACTCAGCAGCACTAGCTGTGCTCTCTACTGTGCCAGGTTCTGGTCGTGGCTAGGGAACTATGTGGGAGAGCACATTGGGGAGGTCCACCTCTGGTTGTTCTCAGAACATCTCTACAGCACAGGGTGGGGCAGATATGGGGGCCTGAATACTTGACCTACTGATCCAACTCTCATGGTGCCCTGTGTCCTCCAGCACCATTTGAAAGCTCGGGGACAAGCCAGTTATCCGTAATCTACTCTTTTTTTAAACTTTTATGTTTGCCTTGGTGTTTTACTTACTCGTGTCTGTACCTAACCTTTCTACTAAAGGTATCTCGTAGATAACTGCTCTTATTTTTTGTAATTAATAACACAGATAGATTATTCTCTTTATGATAGCAAGATATCTCAAATATAACATGAATGCTGCTTTGATGTTGACTTACATACTTTATATATAGTCCAGTAACCAGACTAATCTAACATGGTGATGGTAAAAAAAGAAAAGAAAAACAATGCCATATTATGATAATAGTTACTATGCATAAAGCTGAGGTATCATGTAGTACTTTCTACTCGTTTGTACTCTGTCAGTACAAAGTTGACACTTTGTGTTCCCTGTGTAAATGTCCTCTCTGGGAACCCTCTCCAGCTGGGTCATGTCTGCGTACCTCGCAGGCCAGTGAGGGCAGCTGCAGGCATGGCCACTGTAGAGCCAGGCTGGCTCATTGGTGACCCAGACCCAGAGTCCATGTATGACCACTAAACCCGTAGCTGTTCGTGTTCTGGAGCCGATGTGTAGCTGTTCAGGGATGAGTCGGAGAGAGCTGTGTCGCCCCCCCCACCCCCCCCCCACACACACACACACCCCACACACACACAGACACACACACACACCCCACACATGCACACACCCCACACATGCACACACACGCACACACCCCACACACACGCATGCACACACACACACCCCACACGAACGCACTCCCCACACACGCATGCACACACACACACACCCCACACGCACGCACACACACACACACAGATCCTGGCGCTCGTCTAGTCTGATTGAGCTCTTCACACAGGAGTCCTCACCCAGCCTGATTTCTCTCCTCAGATCAGGTCGGTGCTAGAATGTGGACATACTTACTAGTGGTCACTGACAGCCATGTCTGTGCACTCCACTAACTACAGGAAGGACTGGGACTAGGGCTAGGGCTGGGTGTGACGTAGTGCAAGGCTTGCTCCCACACCGGGGCTGGGTGTGACCTCGTGCAAGGCTTGCTCCCACACCAGGGCTGGGTGTGACCTCGTGCAAGGCTTGCTCCCGCACCAGGGCTGGGTGTGACCTCGTGCAAGGCTTGCTCCCACGCCAGGGCTGGATGTGACCTCGTGCAAGGCTTGCTCCCGCACCGGGGCTGGGTGTGACCTCGTGCAAGGCTTGCTCCTACACCAGGGCTGGGTGTGACCTTGTGCAAGGCTTGCTCCTGCACCAGGGCTGGGTGTGACCTCGTGCAAGGCTTGCTCCCGCACCGGGGCTGGGTGTGACCTCGTGCAAGGCTTGCTCCTACACCAGGTTTCCCCCAGTTCTGAGGAAGCTGTGTTTACAGGCCTTCGCCCAGAGCTCATATCATTGATCCGACTGAAGTTCCTCTCAGAGAGAACCAGAGGCTTCGCTAGGATTTGTTTGTTGAGATCCAGACTTAGCCACACTACCAGACGAAACCACAGACGCCATATTAGTCTGTCTTTGGGGAGACAGATTGTCTGGGTGTGTCCAGGGCCCAGGTGTTGAGCTTCTGCTGCGGTCGAACAAAGTAGACATGGATATGGTCCCAGTGGGGCCTCCACTTTGCTTGATTACGATAAAGACCAAACCGTAGCCATGGTAACAAATCACAAAACGGGTTCCCACACCGCTTATGTGAAACACTACCTGTCAGGGCCTGTATGCTGTATGTCTGCAGGCGGGAGAGATATGGCTCGTTCATTAGAAGGCCATATTGTTGTAGCACCATTCGACATGATCTTATTGTTTCTCTTGAGGAAAGGTTGGGGAGTGGGGGCTGTGGGGGGGGGGGTTGTGGGATAGCTGAATTATTTGTGTCCTTGATGGTGATATTGGCCTTGCAACATGATAGCCCTCGATGGGCTCTCCTCCCCTAGGACCTTCTATTCATTCCTGCGCAGGGGCGTCTTGCATATCATGAATGTATTTGTGTGATCAGGTCAGGACCTGTTTCTGCCCCCTCTCGGCCATGCTCTTCATCCTGGTGTCGTTCAACACACATCACCTGTTACACTTAAGGAATGTGAATCAATAAACGATGACTTTTTGTTACGTGATTACAATTCTTTCAGTTCGATATTTCTTTTCTTGGTGAAAGCAAATGGTACAGTAATCAGACTTTCTGGTTGAAGTGTGTGAGTGAGTGTGCGAGTGAGTGTGCGAGCGTGAGCTCGTAGTGTTTTAAACTTCATGATTATGGACCATCGTTTGCGTGTCTCGTGCATGTCACTTCCATCCTATGCATTCCATCTGTTATCTACACTAATTCGTTTAGAACCAGTGGATTCTCATAAACTGATACATATCCAGCATGAATGTTTTCACAGTTTCATTTGGTTCCCGATGTGCATTTATGAATGATTCATACCAGTTTTACCTTGAACGTGTGTGACATATGGGCTGTCTTGTATAATAAGAGCATGGCTGGTAGCAGCATTGCCCCCCCCCCCCCGTCTACCTCATTGCTAATGCTGGGCTACTTCGGTTGTGATAAAGGAAAGTATTCAGAATGATCTCTGACTTTGGGAGCAGCTCACAGCATCATCACATTTAAGATGGCACTTTTGAAAAGGTAAAAATAAGAAAACAAATATTTTGCATATTCCATTGTCAATCTAGATAAATCCAGTAGCGGTTGATGAGGTTTAAACAGGTGCACAAGACAGCAGCATGTTTGGCACTTTACCAGCTGACAGACTCAGTGGACCTAACCAGACCAAGCATTCCTCTTTAATGTCATATAATAATAGATTCATATTAAAATGTTAAATGAGTGGGGTGATTTTTTTTGTCATTGCTTAATCCCATTTTCTGCCTGAGTCCATGTGTTATATATTCAGTAGAGCAGAATGTAAAAAGATACTATTACCCTTCAGTTGATAAATGTTCTCAGTATTTAGAATTCATTTTCAAGGGTTGCCTTGCGAACTGTTGTGAACTGTCCTGAAAATGCTTTCTGAGATGGAATGGTCTATTACACAACCTATTGTGTTACGAATTTGCTTTTTCATATTGAATAAAGATATGATGCGTGCATTTCATATTTCTGTCTTCTGTTTGGCTTTTCTTCCAAAGTATAAAAATGAGACCTGACACATAGAGATGTAAACACCTATTCACCAAGGAGATATCTGGAGTTCTAGATTGAAGGCTATGAATACACTTCTGTCAAAGTAGAAAATGCAGAGAATTTAATAAAGCAACTATGCTGGAGGAGCCAGGTCCTCTAATACCCCTCCGTTTCAAATGAGCCTATATTGCTGTGTGAACTGAGCATGTGCACCATAATAATCATCCACTAGACGGAGACAAATCGTCACAATCCCTCATCCTACAGGAATTGACCAGTGGAAGCCTCACAACCAATGCTTCTGATCTTCCTGGCAATCACAGTCCTTCTACAAAGATGTCCAGTTTTTTTAACCAATTATGAGTCTCCTTGACCTGTATTTTGGACCGACACCACAACGTGTAGGCCTGATAGGCCACATCCAAGGGCTACTGAAACCTGACTGACTGTCAGTTGTGTTACCCATTTTCCCTGAGATTTTGTGTGGACATAAATTGCCCAACGTGTTTTAAGCAAATAACCAACTCATTTTCATGGGATTCTGTTTTAAGTGTTTTTGAGCTGTTCATGCAGACTACAACCGAGTTAGTTAGCTAAGCCGGCCATCTCATATCCGCATGATATCCTTTCATAATTCAAAACCAGAGATATTAAATACCACTTAAAAACATCATTCACTGACATCCCTTCAAGACACGATTACATTTCCTTCATGTTGTAAGTAAAGCAATTGAATCAACAGATGATTATCGGGGCTTTATGTTATTTTAAAGAAGACCTCACCATAAACAATCCCCCCCCCCCACACACACACACACACACCAGAATATTTTGTGGT
This sequence comes from Osmerus mordax, assembly GCF_038355195.1. Classification (NCBI taxonomy): domain Eukaryota; kingdom Metazoa; phylum Chordata; class Actinopteri; order Osmeriformes; family Osmeridae; genus Osmerus; species Osmerus mordax. The sequence continues at coordinate 12,004,990 of NC_090061.1, forward strand.
GTTTTCAGGCAGTGAGAGACTTAGTGCATGAGCAGAGAGATCATCACTCTGTTCCTCCTAAGCTTCCTTGTGGGCCACGTTCTGCCCTCTGAACCCTCGAGCAGACCGATCATCTCCAGTAACCTTATTCCTGGGCTCACAGCGGTACCACTGACATTTCCCTGAGGTTTACAGGGAATCTGTAGTTGTCCATAATCCAACCCGGGTGGACGTATAGCCTTATACCTTGATTAAAACCACAACGAGAGGAGCGATGAGACAAGACCGAGAAGTCCCACCACATGGATGTGGGCTCAAATGCTGTAGCTTGAGAAAGGGTAGATCATTGCTTTGACAGATAACCTGGTGGGGGAGAGAGAGAGTCTGAATGTCAAAGAGGACCATACAGTTTATCTCTGGACCAGTATAGAGTTTCCTGGTTGGAAAAAAAAAGGAAGTCCGATTAGATTTCGACTGAAACAGTCGTCCTCATGTTGTTTCACATCACAGAGATGATATAAACTGATGTTAAACAGACACGTCCTTATAATGACCTCTTAAACAGACCGCGCTGAGCTGTTTGTGATGTTTCAAACGTAAGTCGGGACATGTCAAGTCTACTCTAAGATTACTCCAAATAATTATCCACCCGCCCTTCTGCCTTACCCTGGCATTTACCTGAGAGGAACAGCAGTTTGTCTGGAGGAGAGGTAAAGAGGTTGAGGTACAGCTAAGGTACGTTCGATAGTCTGAAGAGAACTCAGCAGAGACTTGAGCTATGATCATTTATGCAACGTTCCCAATCCTAACTGGATGCACATGTGCATGCCATCATTGGTGTGTAATATTTATTATGGTGTTGAGCTATGAGTCTGTATCGAGCCAGGAATGTCCTGTCAGAAGAAATTATTTTTTTCTTCCTATTCTTTTATCTTGTGAAGTGTCACCATAAACTGTCTGATAGCCTTAGCCATGTGCACAGATCCTTTTTATTTTCAAAGAGAGGCTAATTATTCAATTCGTTGTTGTTTTATAGCCATATAAGCCATGGTAATATGGTTTATATGATAATAGTCATAAGGTGATATGGATGTGTTTCAAACTTCCACAACAGGTTTTCCCTAGAAATATCAATCGGGACTTATATCAGACGCCTAATGTCTGGAAATTAGTAATAAAAGCAGAAAATATGGCATCTTTGCCATTTCAAATCTCATCCATCCACGTAATAAAATGAGCGGCAGTTTTCGTTTCTTTTTTTCATGTGCGTAAAATGGCAGCTAGGTGACCTGGGAGAGACAGGGGAGGGGATCGAGCAGATTGTCTGATTATGTCTGTCGCTCTTGAAAAGCGATTGATTTTATTTATGAGTCTGAACCGTCCTTGGTGAGGAGCTTGAAAGGCTTCCATTCAGCCTGCTATGTCGTCACATCTGCGTCATTTAACTTGGAGAAACAGCCATCACATGACCGGGCTCATCTTTTCCTTTTCATGTGGTGTGATAACTGAGGAACTCTTTCAGACTGGGGGAGGGAGAGCAAGGAAGAGAGGGAGGGAAAGAGATGTAGAGCGAGAGAGACAGAGATAAAGACAAGAGAGGGAGGGGGGCATGTGTGAGAGAGAAATGGGCTTCTAGGTGTTCAAGTGGCAAGTATCACGATACCAAAATGATATTTCCCTGCCCTAACCCAGCCTGAAGACCTATGGTTGATAGGAAAACAAGAAAGAAAACGGAAAAGCTTGAAACATATTGTTTTTGACAGGTGTGAGAGGACCCAGAGATGAGACGTAGGAGTGAGGTGCTGGGTCTGACACAGGGGGGTGTAACTGTGTCTTCCAGACATGACTGACAGTGCGGCAGGGACGCTCCCCTCCCCAAGACTCCTGGAGGAGGGCAGGGGGAGGCCACAAAATCAGACTCCTGTAGGAGCCCGAGGGGAGGCCCCGACATCAGACTCCTCATGTAGAGCAACAACTGCTGGCCTCCTGCAGAGTGACAGATGGTAAAACAGTACTGACACTGTTGGTGAGGGAGTTCTGTGTACAACCACAAAGCCTGTTCTGACACTTCTTCTTCTAAAGTCTGTTGTAATTGTACCGAAGGAGCATTCCTCTGCAGGATTCTTGAATGGAAGGCAGTGATGCCACATTCATTTTTACGTCACTGAACCTGTTTTGGATCTTTACCCCAGTAACGCTGGCAAGGGAGACCTCCCGAGCAGCTGATGGCCTTAGTGGTGTTGGCCGGACGGGGGAGTGAGATGATGACAGGAGAGACCCAGAGTTCATGGCATTCATTTTGGCCTAATGGGCCTGATTGGATGATTGTGTAATTGAATTGGACTTTCAGTGGTTACCAGGAAGCAGAAATCAATTGAATCAGAGCTGTATTCGATTAATGACAAGGAGGGGGATCAGGGGGTGGGATAGGTTGATGGGGGAGGGTGTGTGTGTGTGTGTGTGTGTGAGGGGTGGATGAGGGTGGGGGTAAGTGAATCCCATTCCTCCAGACTGCAGGCCCATGCCTGTTCTCGCCTTCCCTCCACCTCAATCACAAGGACGTTTCATTGGCTGATGAGCCCACTCAACGGTTAAAGGAGCCTTTAGATAGTTAAGTGTGAGCAAGTGGAGGAAAGTAGCTTTCCACAGGAGACATCATTCACTCTGATGGGCTCTGTTTTAAATAGACCCCAATCACATCGGATGCACAACACGGTCACTGGCAAGAATGTGTTCAAAAGTTTTTAATTTGGATTGGAAAAAATGACTCCAAAGCCAGTGAAGATTCTTCCCACAAAAATTATTATACTAGGCTGCTAAGCAACGGCAACTTGGCAAGGCTTGTTAGCGAATGTTTTGAAACCTGGGTAGCGGAATGCGATATTTTTAGCCATTTCCAGGTGTCCCATCTGACCTCTTAATTGGCTGGAGTGAGAATACGAGCCCTGTGGCTCAAAAAGAGAGGCTCCAGTGTAGTAATAATCTCTCTTCAGAATGACCCCCCTCAAACACACTCCAAAAACTCGCAGGCACCATGAACTCAGGGTTAGACACAAAACACTTGTATGGAAGTGGCCATATTCGTAACAATGTGTAAAGCTGGTTCCTCTAACCTGTCCTTGGGTCTTTCACCTTCGTCACTGAATACAAACAACAGAAGAGGGAAATGAAGGCCTTTCTTCAAAGCGTCCTCCGTTAAGCCTGTTACTTTGACACGGGTGTCGTCAATGACGTGCTACCACTCTGTGACACTATAAGCCAATTATGAAATACTACTTCAATGAACTCTTGGTACGTACTGTGCCGGAGTGTTCCCATGGAAACGTCATAACAACAGACTCTTGCCAAGAAGGTTACCGTCTATGTCAGACAGCTATCAGCTCGCCTGCAGGGCTTCACTGCAGGACTAGCACCCCTTACCAGGGAAGTTTCTCCCAGCTGTGTGTATGAAAGCGGAAAGGTGTTTTTCAGTGCTGAAATTGAATGTGGAAGTCGATGCGCAGGTTTGGTTTTGATGCAGCTCCGAGGTTGTCATATCACATTAAGATGGATGCCTGGTGGGAGGCGTTGCCAGGAACGAGGATGAAGAAGATCCCTGCCTCCCTGGAAGTTGGATCAATATGGCTCTCTCTGTATATCCAACACAGTCTCTCTCTCTCTTTCTCTCTCTCTCTGTGTCTTTCTGTGTCTCTTTCTCTCTCTCTCTGTGTCTCTCTGTCTCTGTCTCTCTTCCTCGCTCTCTGGCCTTCTCTCTGTATGTCATTCTCTCTTGTGCTTTTTTCTCTCTCCCTTGGCTTTTTCCCTCTCTCTCTTTATCTGACTTTCTGTCATCTTCTCTCTCTTTACCTCTCTACCATTTTCTCTCTCTGTCTCTGTGTCTCTGTCTCTCTCTGTCATGAGTTTCAATTCAATCAATACTGTGGTTAATGAATTAGTTTTTAAAAATCAGCTTGACGACTAGATGATACACGAGAGTCCCTTTCCATTGTATCAACACATTCCAACATTGTATGAATTACCCTTGTTTTGCATCTCATACACCATGATAAGCATTGATCCCAATGACAGCAGCAAAACTGCCACTTTCACTCCCTTGGCAAGTGTTCAACAAGCAGAACTCCTGTTTGTTTGACGAACACCCTGTCCATGTCCTCCACTCAGATCATTCACACAGGTTCTCACCAGAGGGTGGGGAGGGGAGGTTGGGCGTCAGGTGACGGACAGAGTAAGGGCCGTGAGGTGCCGAAAGGGTTGTTCTCGGGAGCCTGATCAATATCCCATCGTCTATACATCACCTCGCATTATCGTCCTCCGCCGGTCAGGTCAGAAGCTGGAGGAGGCTCAGCCAGGAGCTGTTTACTGAGGCGGAGACACCAGCTAATCACATCATATGAACTAGATGCATAGTACAAATGAGAGCGCACTAGGCTGGAGTCTCTGAATGCTGTTGTGAGTTATGAGTCGTTTGGGGTGAATCTGTTATGTGACCAACCTAAAAATCGAAGCGTGTCGAACAAGGGGTTTGGACAAGTATCCAACATGTGATGAGTGATTTCATCTATTGTATCTGATACTGTTTGGATGGATTAGGTTGCACAATGAACAACTGTTCTTCTCCGCAGACTGTATTGCTGTTTGGTATGAGGGAATGTGAAGGAGACGGCAAACAGACAAATGTTCTGTGTGTAGGCACCAGACTGTTATCACGAAACACCTCACTGGTCCGTTTCAAACTCTCTGACGAGAGAAGAAATCACACACGGATTCCTGAGACCTTCACCCTTGGAGCTGTTTATTAACAATGGTGTTTCTGGGAAGGAATGGCATGAGGCAGGAATGTACAGGCTTTCTTTGTGTCTTCGTATTCGTCCTCAGTAATTAGGCCTGAAGGAAGGTGTCCAGTGGTACAAAGCCACGTATTATGTTTCACAAGGACAACAAACTGGGTGCACTTCACTTGTTGCCTCATAATACAATGGCCAAAACGCCCGTATGGGATACCGAATAAATATGCTCTCTTCTGGAATAAAACAATTCGGTGTTTTCTATAGCATAATTGGAGAAAAGTAATATTGAAAGTCCATGCTGTTCAAAACAGAGCACATAGGCAATGCCTGTCGTACCACAGAAATCCACACAAAACGGGAAAAACACTTGTAACTATGCAAACGTGGAACACCAAAATAGACATGGTGTGTACACCACAACCCAGCCTGCGTGTGTTCCGCACCTCGTGGCCACATCGTTTGGAGTGTTTTGGCTTTGGGGGGCAAGATGGTGGGCTGGAATCCCCCTAACCCTTCCAGGCTTCTCATCTTCTTCACATAACGTCTCAAAGCAGACACGTTGACATGACTCTCTCACTCAACAAACACGAGTTGTTCTTCTGTTCAAATTCTGTATTACTATTATGACGCATACACTTAAATATAAATATTTATATGGAAAAAAAAAAGTATTCTCCCCTTGTAAAACAGTGGACTTTCTAAACAGCATGGAGACACTTGGATGACTTGGGAGTCCTTCTGAAGGGCAAAACAAGTGATTAATTGGTAAAACTGCTTTTTAGCTTGTTTGTTCAGTTCATGTTTAAGGCAGTCTGCCATATAATTACTTTAGCATAACATTTGGCACAGGCTTTGTGTTATAAATATATGTAAACATTCACTATCATCTATATCAGTGTTCTCCAAATCTGGTCCTTGAGGGGCGCTGTCCTGCATGTTTTAGATGTTTCCCTGCTCCAGCACACCTGATTCAAATGAATGGTCATTACCCGGCTTCCACATAGCTTGATAACAACCCATTCATTTGAAACAGGTGTGCTGGAGCAGGGAAACGTCTAAAACATGCAGGACAGCGGCCCTTGAGGACCAGGATTGTAAAACCCTGATCTATATTATAATGCAAGGAATCTGTGTGTGTGTGTCTGTATGAGTGTCTGTGTGCAATTGTTGTGGAAAAACTATCTCAAGAACCGGGCACAATGAATATGGCTTCAGCTATGGAGCTGGCCCTTTGATATAAATATAATATAATTGAGCTGAGCTGCACTACCGTAAGCGATTGTAATCTTGCGAGCCGCAAACAGGCATGTGACAAGAAACCCCATCTGAATTTAATTGTCAGTGGCAAAACAATTCATACAAACACCTAAAATGGATTACCTGCAAGAAAACCCCTAACCTGCTCAAAATCCATCGTTCATCTCTCAAAGATGTATGTCAATAAACATGTCAGCCCCATTAAAAATGATTAATTGTGAACAAACGAAATTGTCAAAATTAACCATGTCGTCAATATGCCATCACATAGTACTGTAAGTATTTTCTGATGTTCAATATAGATAAGCTTTTGATGACAATGATTGGGTAAGACTATTCAACAGAAAACATATCATGATGTCATGTTGATCAACATGACATCAGCAATTGGTAATGCAGGAAACAGCAGACAATTGTAGGCTAGATTAGTTTGCATGAATGTACAAAAGCATTGTAAATTTGTTCACAAGACTGAGTCAATACTTTTATGATATGCATACATTTCTAGATGGTGTGGAGGTTGAAAAAGTAGTTTTGAGAATTGTAACTACCTGAGAAATATAGGTACAAAAACTGACATAAACTGCAGCTGCATAACACTCACAAAAATCCAGAGTACTGCACTAGTTACTCTAGTACACTAGTAAATCTATAATTCCAGTCTGTTTGTGTGTCGCTGATGTCTTCATCGTTGACTGCATCACTGGCACTGGGGTGTGAGGTGTGGATAACATGAAAGATAACCTAATACATCCTACAGCTGTAGCTTGCCAGACTATGATGTGTGTTATGTATGTGTGAGTGTGTATGAGTATGAGAGTGTGCATGCGAGCGTGAGTGTATGCGTGTGCATGTGTGTGTTTGGTGTCTTTCACTGCGGATGGAATCAGGGGGAGAATGTCAAAGGAGAGCTGCCACTGGTTGAGAACTGTACAAACGACATACCGCTGCTATGAAGAGCCAGGGCTATAGAAGAGGTTTCTAAAAACTTTTTCTTTCACACTCTACTCTGTCAACAGACAGATTACTCATCGAATTTACAATGATAGGTACATGGGGAGTCAGGTGGCTGAGCGGTGAGGTAAGCGGGCTAGTAATCTGAAGGTTGCCAGTTCGATTCCCGGCCATGCCAAATGACGTTGTGTCCTTGGGCAAGGCACTTCACCCTACTTGCCTCGGGGAGAATGTCCCTGTACTTACTGTAAGTTCTGGATAAGAGCGTCTGCTAAATGTAAATGATACTTGAATGTGAGAGAGTTACTGTCTAAAAGGGTTCGTCAAAGTGGTTTGATATATCTGTGAAAGATAAACAAGCAAGGACAAGATACTCCTTCTCCCGGGATAGAAACCCTTTAGTATCCTTCACTCTCTCCAAGGTAGAACACACACAAAGAAATATTGTAGCATACAGAGGTTCCAGTATCTGCTGGTTCCTATGCCAACATTGTCATCCTTGGCCTGTTCTGCCCCAGACTATTCTGATGATGGGCTTTTGTGGAGAGGATTGTGTTTCGGGGCGGTTCCGTCCCAGGAACGCCAGACAGCGTCCTCACCTGATCCTCATCACTCTCACTTGGACAACACTTGGCAGCACTTTAAACTGTATTCTGGTGTCCAGACTTGGCAGAGCTGCTCTGATCATACCCCTTTGTTGAGTAACTCCACCAGTGTTTTCAAAACTCTCAGTCTCCCTGCAGACACCCCCGCTGCAGTGTGATCTAAATAAACTCAAGGAGTGCTAACCAACCGGAGAGCAGAAAATTGCTGGAATGCTACACTTTCATGTTTTCTTTTATCCGGCTTTGTACACACAGCACCCCTGGCATTCAGTCAGCACACGTGCGTGCGAAGCCCGGCACACCGTGTACAGATGTGTGCTTTCAAAATATTGCTCTTGCATGGGTATTTCTAATGCTGCGGGTATCAGATCTGAGTCTGCAATGACCTTGAGGTGACTGGTTGAAGCCACACACCTTGACTGGAGGGTTATTCAAACCAAAACAAGCATATTATCACCCCCTCTGGCTCCTGACCTCTCCAACACTTTCCTTGTGAACTCTCGTCTCTTCCCGGCGACGGCCGTCCACAGAGGCTGAAGGGTTTCCTGAAACCGGAGAAGGTGACATGGAAGGAGACAACCGTCATGTGTTTATCACCAGCACACAATGGGTTGATTCATACTAGCTGGAGGAGAGTCCTACTGGTCACACATTAGTAATGTATCACACGTTCTCTCCCAAAATAACTGTCTGACCATCTCCCTCTGGCAAACTCTCCCCCGACCTGCCAGGGAAGCTAGCTAAAGTGGAATGTCATTTTTGAACAGACAATATTCTGCATTGGAGAACCATGGCAACATATTTTAACTATGACAAATGCTGTGTAATCAGCCAGTTAGACATAAAGTTGAGACATATTCATTTTGTCTCATTTTGTCTTATTTTATTGTATATTTAATTATATTCTAATCCCACTTAGTACTGCTAGTTTATGTACCCTTAGTATAGTTAGTCCACATATTTAAATTTTAGGTATATGTTTATTGTATGCACCTTCCTGCCAAAGCAAATTCCTTGTCTGTGCAAACTTTCATGGCGAATAAATCCCATTCTGATTCTGATTCTGATTCTGATTTTCCAAACTGTCTGACAAAGGGATGAATAAAACACTTTCCTCGCTTGTTTTTCAGTATTTTTATGAATGGTTACAAACACAGTGCCTACACAGCTGCTTTAGGACAGTGAATACTAAGGTCTACCACTCAGTGATACCACCTGAAGAAGTGTGAAATATGATACAATATTTCCAAAACATTATCATTTAAAACATCATGTATACAATAACTATATATACTCCTAATATAGCAGAATGTGGTACAGAATACACATAAGTACAATAACCAAGTGGACTTGTGGATATGGGAAACGTGAACACATTGATTAGTGTATGAAACAATCCTGCATCATTTTACGATACCTTTTAATGAGTGCTACAGTCAGACATCTATTCTGTTTCTTTCTGTCCACTTCACAATACGAACAAAAAAATGCACAGTTGTCCCACTTTCGTTTACAGCTCTTAATTGGTACACAGAAAATCTGACTATCAGTATTCTAACATATTCACACTTTCCCTCGTTAAAGATCTCCTTGCTCCATCATCCTTGTTCAACAAATCAGTCTCCATAGAAGTTCTTCACATATAAAAGACATGAGAACCCAGGGGCAGAAAGTACCACGTGAGTCCATCCATCACCCAGCGATGCAGCGCTCACCTCCACATGCAGCTCCTCCGTGTCATGGTGTGGGTCACAGTAACAACACAACATGTTTTCATTCTGATTTTCCCAAGTGTGGTGCATGATGAACGCCTTCCCCGACTACAAATTTTGGAGTGTTTTCTCCAACGTCAATCTTAATACTGTCCGTCTTCCCAAGGAGTTTGTCCTTGCTGCTTGACACACAGCGGCGTAACAGAAACCCTGGCACCCTGTGTCCAACAATCAAGGCTACGACAATCTCTGACCCCCTGGTGATGTGGACACACACAGGGCTCAGAGATGAGCTGGGCTTGCTGTACAGAATGCTACACAACCCTGGCAGAGAGAGGGAAGGGTGATCTGTCAGGTGTCAGAGGGCTAAAGTTCTGGGTGGATAAAGAGAGGAGGGCTGTCAGAGAGATGGAGAGAGAGAGAGAGAGAGAGAGAGAGACAGAGAGAGAGACAGGAAGAGAGACAGAAAGAGAGACAAAAAGAGAGACAGAAAGAGAGAGAGAAAGAGAAAGAGAGAAAGAAAAAAAAGAGAAAAAGAGATGAGAAAGGAATACAACATCCCTGTTATTATTAGACTTGTATGCAGCAGTGCATACAGCACATACTTCAAAATTATATTAATATCAAAGTTGACCAGTGAGATTCTGCCCATTCACTCATTAGTCCCACTGTTGTCTCAATGTAAAAGCACTGAATGTTCAGCAGTTCATTAGGGCGGCTCTCTATGAGCTAACATACAGTTGGAATTCAGTTGTCAGTCAAATCCTTTTTTGTGGTGGAGGGAGGGGTGGTGGAAAGTGGGGGGAGAGAGGGGGAGAGAGGGGGAGAGAGGGGGAAAGAGGGGGAAAGAGGGGGAGAGAGGGGGGGGAAGAGGGGGAGAGAGGGGGAGAGAGGGGGGAAAGAGGGGGGGAAAGAGGGGGAGAGAGGGGGAAAGAGGGGGAGAGAGGGGGAAAGAGGGGGAGAGAGAGGGAGAGAGGGGGAAAGAGGGGGAAAGAGGGGGAGAGAGGGGGAGAGAGGGGGAGAGAGGGGGAGAGAGAGGGAGAGAGGGGGAAAGAGGGGGAAAGAGGGGGAGAGAGGGGGAGAGAGGGGGAGAGAGGGGGAAAGAGGGGGAAAGAGGGGGAGAGAGGGGGAGAGAGGGGGAGAGAGGGGGAGAGAGAGGGAGAGAGGGGGAAAGAGGGGGAAAGAGGGGGAGAGAGGGGGAGAGAGGGGGAGAGAGGGGGACGGGGGTTGGCAGCCTAGATGACGGTGCAGCCATAGTTGGGGTCGTTGGCGACGCTCGGCCCGTCGGTCTTGACCACGGTGGTCTTGGAGGAGCTCTGCTGGGAGCTGCGCAGCTCCGTCCTGCGACAGAGGCGCTCGCGGTAGTTCTGGGCAAACACCAGCAGCATGAGGGGGTTGATGCAGCTGTGCGAGTAGCTCAGGCAGATGCTGATGTTGTAGGCGTAAATGAAGGCGTTGGTGGGCTTGTTGTTGCTCAGATTGATCACCTGGATCACGTGATAGGGCGACCAGCAGACCAGGAAGAGGGCGATGACCATGAGGACGGTCTTGGTGGCCCGCTTGGCCCAGACGGACTGTTTGCGCTTGACTCGCCGTATGGAGCGGAACACGTGGTACAGGGTGAGGGAGTAGAAGGTGATGATGATGATGAGAGGCAGGATGAAGCCCAGGATGGACTGGTACAGGGTGTACCAGTACATGTCCTCGGGCCCGTCCAGGAACATCATACACATCTCCAGCTGGCGCTTGCGGATCACCTTGGCATACATCATCACGGGCACGGTGAGGAGGAAGCTGCCCAGCCACACCAGGATGTTGATGATGATCGTCCACTGGATGGTTCTCTTCTCAGAGGTGGGGTGGACGATGGCAATGTACCTGGGAAAGAGAGAGAGAGAGAGAGAGAGAGAGAGAGAGAGAGAGAGAGAGAGAGAGAGAGAGAGAGAGAGAGAGAGAGAGAGAGAGAGAGAGAGAGAGAGAGAGAGAGAGAAAATTAGATCAAATCAACCTTATGAGATGAATTATGGAGGAGCAGGGCTTCGACATTAAGAGAACACATATTGATTGCATATAATGGCTCTGGAGTGGGGCTGTGGAGATTTAGTCATCATCCTATTTTATGTTTTTACTCTCTGAAAACGTGATCTGAAAAATGTATCTGCTGGTGAGAACTGGAAAAAGCCAACCAACTTTGGACGAAACAGCTTTCTAATGATCTAGATCCACAGATGACAGTGTTTCTGTCCAAATCGAGGACGAAATTTGGTATTACAGTCAATTTAAATCTGTGTGATTGTGACAGATGTGTTATGATACAGAGAGAGAAGAGAGAGCGAGTGCCCACGCACACACAAATGATATTAATGTGGTTAAAATCTCCTAGCTATTTTGTCGTCAAAGTATAGCAACCCAGTGATGTATCTCAAGCTGAACCTTCCAGTAGATGTAGCCTGTGTAGTGTAATCAGAGATATCTACACATTTCCGCTACACATTACATTTCATTCAAACACAAAGTTATCTCTAGTATTCATACACACGGCACTGTGCCGTATAGCGTATTGTTGAGTCTTACTTCTCACACGTGTGTGTATGTGTGTGTGTGTGTGTGTGTGTGTGGGGGGGGGTGTATGTATGTGTGTGTGTGTGTGTGGGTGTAGTATTTGAGAATCAGAGTCATTGTCAATACAGGTTTCGACAAATGTGTCCTTGTCAAGATCTACCCTCAACTTAATAAAACACTTTCTTTTCATCCCCATTAGCTCAATATTCATCCTGTTTCCACTGTACATGTAATAACCCCAGTTTGGTGACGGCCGAAGCAATGGTCCCTTTATCAAGCAGAAATCAATACTCAGGTCCAGGAGAAAGCTGTTATCTTCAGAGGTACACACTGTAGGTGACCACCCTCCCAGAACCAAACCTATGATCCAGTCAGCTGTCATATGTCATGTACTGATTAGGAATCTCCATGTTAGCCGGGCTTCCTCTCCCAGCTAGCGCTGACATCATCACCACAGGGACTTCTCTTCTTGGTAGCTCTCACCTGACAAGGCACCTATCAGCTCTCCTGAGAAAAGCACAAATGATCCTGTGCAGTACAGACCACGTTCTGAAGCACGTGTAATACAGATATTGTAGATACAGACGACAGATTGCATTATCTTTTGGCTTCGTATGACCATATGTCCATATGACCCTGAGGTGGCTGGGAGGATCACAGGGCTACAGCTGCACTTTGCCTTAAAGGCTAGCCTAATGAAATCTATAGGAAGCGATGTTGGATAAGGTGATGCTGAGAGACTTTAGCATAGGAGGAGCACTCTTTATGGCTTTGTTGACTTAGGTACTTAGAGAGATACATCTCCATTATAAAGCGACTTGAGTTGCTTTATAATAACACACACACATATACACTGCATGTGTGTGTGTGTGTGTGTGTGTGTGTGTGTGTGTGTGTGTGTTTGTGTGTGTGTGTGTGTATGTGTGTGTGTGTGTGTGTGCGTGTGTGTATGTTTGTGTGTGTGAGTTTGTGTGTGCTTGTATTTGTGGGTGTGTATGTGTGCATGTATGTGTACATGTGTGAGGGAGGGTGTTTGAGTGGACACATGTTTTCCTGAGCCAGGAGCCAGGAGCTCCAGGAGCTCAGCATCATGTCAATAAAACTATTTGTCATTTTAATCACCTGTAGGATACATTATCCTTATAGGGCAGTACGACTACCAGTCTACTTCTATGGCTAATTAGAGTATTGACCAAGCTATATTCACTTTGGTATCTAAAAACGATTTGTCTTTGTAGATGAAAGCATGAAAAAACGTTGTATGTGGAGTTTATAGCACAAATGTCCAGCATCTGAACAACTAAGATGTTTTTTATATTTTTTAAATCGGTGTCCTACTTCAAAGATTGGCATCTCATTATCTGAATAAACATAATCAAAAATACGTGTATTTGTTCATTATAATTGTCATAGTTCCGTACAAAATGGAAACACTTTATAACACCTAATAACAGCTAAATCCCACCAGCCATGGTCAAGCATGCAGATAGATATGGAGTTACCTGTCAATACAGAGAACAGTGACGATCCCCACGGTTGTGAATTGGTTGCTCACATCCACAACAACCACAGCCTTGCACATGAAGTTTCCAAAGACCCACTGTCTGTCTCTGACAAGTTGATGGATGTTGAAGGGCATCACTAGCAAGAAAAGCATGTCGGCAATGGCTAAATTCAGCACATAAATGTCTGAAACCATTTTTTTCTTGCAGGTTGCCACCGCATAAATGACCAAGCCATTGGCAATAACTCCAATCGTACAAAGTATACCATATATCGTAGGAAATATATGCATAAAAGTTGCTATGTCGATAATGCTGTACGGCGAAGTTCTGTTCAAACACGACGAGTTTGTCAAGTTGCTGATTTCATCGTTCTGTGTGTGCACAGATATGCACATCTCCGTGTTATTCATCTTCAGATCTTCAGATGTGTGACTAGAGGTACCCTAATTAATAACATATAGGCCAGGATTAGCCTAGATACGCACGCCAGCCCTGCCAGGCGCGCGAGTCATTTCCAAACTTTGAACAGCAGCAAACTTAAGAACAGGGTGTATCCTTTGTAGAGTGTCCCTTTACAGATTAGAAAAAACTTAAATTAGAGTTGCAGATGTGTCGATGTAGACTCAACAGCATCAACCTTGGAAGCAGGCAGATGCCTGTTGTAGCGCACATTTATCTATATAGAGCGGTCATACACCCCCTGTGCGGTCCCGCTGTGCTCCTTGACTCACTTGCGTCGACTCAGTGAACAATATCCGATAGTCCCCTCCCTTCGAAGATCACTTGCTGTGTTGTTTCACACTTGATAGAGCCTTAAAAACTTAGACTATAATGGATTAATGCATCCCTTGCAATCTTCAGCACATGATTTTCGACAGGCAGCTCAATAGCCGGACAAACCACTAGGCTGCATACTTCAGAGCGCACAAATATACATCAAATCTATAGCGCTGTGGTGAGCTTCTTTTGAGATAATATGTCAATAATTGATTTGGATTTGTTTGTGACTGGGTTGCCAGTCACAAACATATAGTGGCACTAAAAACCTTGGGGTGGCGCACCAAAATCACCGAAATCAAAAGCCAAACTTAATTTCAGGAATTTCATTGTGATGTTGTATTATCTAGGCTAGTTGAAAACTTTGATGGTTAAGGAATAGCATAGTGACTTTGGGTTCTTATTTGACAATTAATGTCACTGATTATCAAATGTGCATAGACTAACATGTTGATCAAATAAAAAAAATCCAGACAATATGTGACTCGAGAGGGTGGGGGGTGGCAGTGTGGACTCTAGTGATTGTAACAGGATGACCGTGCCCCCCCTCCCCCGCCCCCCCATGACGCCACACTACCCCCCCCACACACACACACACACACCACCACCAATCACACAAACACACACACCATGTTTCCTTCTTCTCTCTCTCTCTCTCTCTCTCTTTCTGCTTTTTTGTAATAGGACAATGGAGTAATCACAGTTTTATGATTCTGCAAAATTCACATGTTGTCATTATCCTAACACATGTCTATCTCATGTTGTTTATAAAGCAGAATTTTTGGTATGGGATCATGGAACTGGAACTGTAAGATACGCTCCGACATACTGATGTGAAGCACTCATATTATTGAGTAGGAAATATATATCTTGAATGAATCTCCGTAAACCCTCCGTTCAACCTTCAACTGCTTGCACTGCAATCATGTGCTTTCAACAATGCCGACGTAACTGTAGTTACAGTAATAGTTGTATAATCCTTTTCACGTGAACCTTAACAGGAAATACACAAGGTTGCCCCTGTTGGTGTGACCTCTGACCTCCCTGTGGTGCCTCCTTGGTTCTGTTCCACTATGTGGCCTTCACCCTTCTGATGGCTATAGGCCTTTGGGAAATGCAGCACCGCAGAGAACTGCCTTCAATCACAATGTATGTTGACAAAATTCATGTTTTCACATTCTCCGAATTCGAGGTGAGAGGCCTTGGATGAATTCCACCATGTCACCCTCTGCTATTTAGCATTTTCAATTCATGCCAATTATTTGAGCCATAGCCTCATTGTGATACATGAGTCTCAGTGCCCCCCTCCAGTGTTCGTCTAAATACTGACATGTGGACACGGTGCAGATGGTTCCTCTCCATACGGAGCAGCTCAGATTGTGTGCCCTCCCTTACTGTCAGTCTTAGAGCAGCTTTGGCAGGTCAGCTATAGGGTGCATGATAGACAGCTCGATGTTTCACAGCTCGATGTTTCACACGGCTCAGAAAGGAGAGGCAGTCTGGGAATTCTCCTCTTGGAACGTAGGAGGCACGATACCACCTGTGATGGACTTGCATGTGCATATGTATTATTATTATTATTATTATGCTGTACAAATGAATTCATATTTATGATATGGATAAACATGTGACTATTGAGACTGACAATTAAACAATGGGATTCATCCATTGTTTCTACTACTGTTAATGTCAACATTAGTTCAATGCATAGGTGGTCTGTTAAAAGTATATGATGTTAACCAACATGGCTAAAGTTCATTGCTACTCTTTATTGTTTATTGTATAAATACAGTAAATGGTTTTCTCAACAATCATAATACCAACTTATGATGATAATACTGTAAACATTTTTTACATTGACAATACATATGAAAACACAGAAACAATTAATTTAATCAGAATTAAAGTCAGACATTATCCAAGCAATATTATGCTGCCATAACAAAAGCCTTTGAGAGATCCCTCTGAGTCTTTGGAAGTATAATTTCTAAATAAGGGCTGTTATGTGTTTGAAATAGAAATCACAGATCTAGGAACTATATCTCTTAGTGAGAGATATAGGCAGTATCTCTCTTAGTGTACACTTGATCTCGTGTCAGTCCTCTCACAGTAACTGTGTCTCTTCAGGTGGGGTTTTCTTTGTCCCTTTGTGACAAGAGTTCAAGAATGTATGGTTCTAGAATGTATGATTCAACAATGTATGGTTTTAAAATATTTGATTAGAAGGCATGGTTCTACAATTGTGTAGTTTTCAGAATATGTGGTTTCCGACTAACAGATTGAGTTATTTTTGTTCTAGACTGCTTTTCATTTTATAGTCCTAAATTTGTTACATTTACATTTAGTCATTTAGCAGACGCTCTTATCCAGAGCGACTTACAGTAAGTACAGGGACATTCCCCCGAGGCAAGTAGGGTGAAGTGCCTTGCCCAAGGACACAACATCAGTTGGCATGACCGGGAATCGAACTGTCAACCTTCGGATTACTAGCCCGATTCCCTCACCGCTCAGCCACCTGACTCCCCATGTACCTTTTTATTTGTCGCCTGTTTTCCTGGAAGTCTTGCCGATCCAACATTATGGACTTCACTGAGTAGACAGAGTCTGTGTACAATGATATGTAATAGACTGTGGTATGACCACTGATTGAATCATATAAAGTACATGATTAATAGCATGAGTATAGATACAAATAACTGGCTTTTCTCACATTTAGAGAGTCTCAGTGGAACTTTAACAAAAGGAGCATTCTCTAAGGTCTAAACCGCATGTGGGCTAGAGAGAGAGAGAGAAAGAGAGAGAGAGAGATTGAGTAAAAGAGAAAAAAGAGAGCGAGTGGGAAAAAGAGAGGGAGAAAACAGAGAGAAAAAGAGAGCTAGAAAACAAACCCATTAAACAGTAGTGCTGTCTGCTGTCTGGCCCGTGGCAGCTTGGATCCCATGCCAAACTGTCATATGATGTCTCTACATCCAGAAGCATTTCACTTGTTATTTCACATGTAAGTGCAAAAATGTTTGTACTTGAGGCCCTAACTTTCTTAGCCTCCATTGTGCACGCCCACTCTGTCCTCTGGGTTATATGTAGATGACGTTTAAGGGGTTAAGATGTGATCAATTGAAAATCTGCATACTTTCAGAACAGTCAATGGAAAGAAAGGAATGTGTCTTTAAAACTGTCAGTTTCAATTGAAAGTAAACTTTGTTGTAATTTGTACAGCATTTTTTATGTAATGATATTTATTTATGTCATGTAGCAGACGCTCTTATCCAGAGCGACTTAAAGTGACTACAGGGACATACTCCCCGAGACAAGTAGGGTGAATCCATGTAGGGTGCATCGGAATTGAACCGGCATCCTTCTGATTAATAGCCCGACTACCTGACCCCCCATGATAAATGATATAATATCAACAATATCTGTTGATCTAATATCCAACATGAGACATTTAGAGCTGTTGTTTTATTGATTAACAGATTGACCAAATGACCTTGGGCCATATACCTTCGGTCTTTCTGATGTAGGCAACAGTCCTCAGGAAACAATGTACTCTAGAGTTTTGAATGTTTTCTGTTTGAAGGGAGCGTAAAGAGCCGAGGCTAATGTACAGCAGAAAATGTGGATCATAAAATGACAGATGTTTTTTTTTTGTTTCTTGTACATTAAAAGCTTTTGTTTGTCTAGTCAACCATTTGAAATGCATTCCATTTTTATTAACTTCAGAAATGTTACATAACTACATGATTAATCCAGGGCAAGTCATTTCCTTGTTATTCTTTTAGTTTTTAAATGACATTTCCTGAACATCAGTCAGCTTACAATCATATGATTAGCCTGAAACAATTAAATATTTAAATAGAACTGGTCCATGGCCCAGGGAAAATGGCCGCCACTGTCATGACATGATTACAATTATCATTAATCTTGATTGCGATAAAAGCAGTATAAATCTGAGATTAGGCTATGGGCGACATAAAGAAGCTTTGCTGTGGTGATGGAGCCCGTGCATTAGGGATATTGCTCAGTGCACTTGAGTGTGTGGAACCTTCTGGATGGAAGGGATCTGATTAAATGGTGCATCTTGTGATGACTCATGTCCCCCTCGTCTCTTGATATGGATTGTACACAGGTCAGCAGAGGTCACACTTTCTCAATAGGACTCTGAAACCTTCACACAGCTTTCCTGATCACAACCGTTGAAAGCCTTGGTCAAGTCAAATCAATCTGCTGCTGCAGCATTTGGAAATACATCAAATAATGAGTCTTGACAGTCATTTCCCCTCCCCAAGCAAGGAAATAAATCCAATCGTGGGGGAACACTTTGGGTTAACTTGCTTCTGGTTGTTTGGAGTCTGTACGATACGTATCTCTGAACAGACCTCCTCCCTCACGTCCTCTCTACCACAGCTCTATAGGGGATCAAATACAGTGTAATTTGTTATGACAAGATAACATTGCTCCCACTCAAAAAGCCCAAGTCTTTAAAAAGCAAATAGACTTTCAGTCTGAATTTTAATATAGTTGGCCCAGTTCAATATCCACAGGTTTACATTGTATCTTAGTTAAGTCAAAAATAACAAACAGCCTAAGCTTCCGAAAAAGCAGCATTAGACGGGGTTACATGGGATTTTACACTCCAAACAGCAATGTAAAAGTGAGTTATCAAGGGCTAAGAAGGATGTTGTTTTGAACTCATGCCAGGATACATCATGGGCCTGGCTACTGGGATTGTCAGGTCACTAGGAGATCGGCTTTTGTCTTTGTGAGATAACTGCACATGCACTTTAAATGCACAATGTATGAATAATTATGTGTGATTCGTTTCAGTGTTGTCTAAGACATTGTTCCTTCAGGAGAAAAGTTTGGTACATTTAAAAATAATAGATGGGCCTATTATCTTATTTTTCAAATTCAAATTATTGTCTCAGCAATAAGAAACCAACTTAATTTGGGTTCCAGTGATTGCAAACGCAGATAAAACATGAGTTTGCAATACAATAAGGGGAGTATGAGCACAGCATCTAGATTGTGACGAGGGCAGACATTCTGTAACGCTGTTAAAGACAGAGTCCGTTTTATTTATGAGAGATCATCTATCAATTAAATGAAAAGTGGATTTCTTAATTTATCACAACTCATAAAACCAGGTCGATGTGTACGGAATGTTACACAGTTACATAGATAAGACTTTTCCCATGAGACGAAAAAACAACCACCATTTTTATTACCAACTGATGATGTAGATTTGACTATACATGGCCAACTTGTCAGACGGCTCATGTTGTTTTGTCCATATTGATATATGAAGCACTAAAGGAAAATAAATGCTTTCTGTGCCTCCCAGTACTATTTCAGGTCACTGCTATTTGGAATGTGCCTTTACATGGACAAAGAGGCACATATATTTATCTTATTGAGGTGCAAATATTATCTAAACAGAGCTACAGCAAGGCCGGCCTGAAGCATCATGGGACAATGCTTCCTTTTTGTCTTGCTCCCCCTGACCTCTGTCACACATATGAACACTGACCTGTGCTTCACACAGTCATAAAAAGGGGAGTACTAGGCACATCACATGAGAAACAGATTTGTATTTTATGTCCACTCCATTCTAAGTTATGACATCTCTATGTTTAACACATACTGTAAAGGCCACATGACCTTCATAATAATTTCAATTCATGAACTTCTTAATAACTTTAATAAGTGCATCCAGGTCACAGGATGTGAACAAACTCATACATAAAGGATGGTATTATGAAGTGTCAGCACCTACACAGTGAATGATGATGGTCCACAGTTTATAGCTTACAGGAAGACCTCAGTGAGATTCAGTTCCCCTTTCTGCATGATAACTACCAGAGCTGCTCTACGAGGCCCCACAGATCTCCTAAGCTGTAGATCACAGGTCACTGTGGCAGATGACGCCTCACATGGGGACTGTGCCGTGGGACTTGCTGCACCCAAACCCCTGGGCCAACACAAACACATCCACCTCAGATCGTCTCATTTCCACAACTCTGCCTCACCTGATTGGTGTAGAGCCATAGGGGTCATCGAGGAGAGAGAGAGGAGACAAGGAGAGGAGGCATTGAGAGGGGGTGAGATGAGGCAGTCTGGACAGCAGATGTACTGTAAATCCCAGGTTGGGTTTTTATCTCTCTCCACATGGTACTGTGACAAACGTGGCCTGCAACAACCTCTTTACAGTGTTTCTGCATCTGTCCACATGGTGGACCGTCTCCAATAAACATAAAAGAAAAACGCTCTCAGAGGTTAATGTTTGTCAGCCATGAAAAAGGTGACATCGGGCGAAGAAGGAATGTTTCGATGTCGTACATGGGATGTTGTTTTGCAATTTTGAATCCATGCCATTGTTGCAGTGAGGTCCATATTCTGGTCATTACAAACAGTCTGCTTGGCTTTCCATGACTGCTCTGAACAGTACAGATACCTGTGTCTGTGTCCTTCTTTTAAATACTGTTATAGAAACACAATGTTTCTATTATTTCTAACCTTGTTTTGCTTCTGCTTTTAAAAATGATTTCTGATTACCAGAGTCGGGGATCCTGTTAATGCGTTAGTTTTCAAAGTCCATGAAGATTAAATCAGACCTCACATGTTAATAAATTTGCTTCATCCGCTTACATAATTCTTTTTTTGTTTGCTACATGTGTTTTCTGGGATTATGATCCTTGATGACCCATGTGATGTGACTCCACCTGCTAGTAGGGCTAGCAGTCAGTAGGCACAGGGACACAATATGTGCGTGTGTGTGGGTGGGGGTGTGGGGGAGAGTTGTGTGTGCGTGGGTCTGTGTAGGACAGCATGTTCAGTTGTGTTCTTATTCTGTCACATATTCACAGTGCTGTTACTGTCTGCACATAATTGAACATGAGTGGGTCACCACCTGGTGGTGAAGGCATGTTACTGCACTTGTTTCTCCCAGACATGTTCGTTTTATTTTGTAGCTGTTGATACAGATCTAGATTACTGTGGCAATATAGAGATTGAGGAAGATAGACGATATGCATATTAAATTTGAGCATATTTGTATAATGGATTCCAGTCAGTAGAGCGTATCATTGGAAGCCTTGGGCTTTATGGCTGCTATAATAAAACAGGCGTAGTCACACACTGTTTGAACAGAGGCCTGTGGTACTTTGTGCCTGTGGTCGACATTTACCGTGTCATTTTTATGTTTTTCATGAGTCATGCAGCATAACTTGTAATATAGTGTTGGACACAGAACATGAGGCCTCTTCCGGCCAACATCCATTTCAACTTGCACGTTTCACCTCATGTCTGCATTGCTTCTGATAACATAACAGGTTGCGCTTTCCCTCTTGTGGTTTGATGCATTATTGCACAGGTCCGCAGAACCTCTGTTACTGACTCAGGCATCCATCCAGCTTTTACAGTTTCTTGGGGAACCACCTTTGATGCGGCAAGTATTGATAACTCCTTCTATAATGTAATGATTTGTGATTAACTCCACACCTAGTGTTACAGGAGGCTCCGCAACTATCTCTTTGTGTCCAAGAAGGTCTGAGGGAGCAGGGTTTTATGTGTGTGTGTCTGTGTGTTTGTGTATGGTTGTGGGTTTGTGTGGATGTGTGTGTGGGTGTGTGTGTGTCTATGTTTGTGTGTGCAGGATGGGGGGAATCAATGTCAGGAGTGAGTTGGTTGCTTTATTTCCTTCAGAATACAGGCTATTGATGATTGTGCATTCAGGCCCATTCACAACCAAGATTGCCTCTCTCTTTTACAGAGATAGCTGCAGACGGAATTGACTCCCTGGCCTCATGGTGCTGGTAAAAATAGCTGCATTCTCAACAGACCAGATTTAATTTAGCCGACTTGTGTGTCTCCAAAAGATGGTTGATGGAGTAGAGTCCATGGAGTAGAGTCATGTGCCTCAGTGGGCATACAGAGAGAGCCTGGAGGAAGTTGTGTAGGGAATATTGTGGGATTCATTTTTTTACAGTTAAATGCAGATTTCCTGAAAACATTACGAGGACAACCGTGGAAAATAAGTGGAGTCTCGAGTCAGTGGGTTACATTTGAAGTCCTGTTTCACCTGCTTGTCAGAAAATATGTTTCGATGTTCATGTGTGCCTATGTGCTGTGCATGTGTGTGGGTGTTAATGCGTGTGCGAGTGTGTATGTGTGTGTCCCTGTAAAAGTGTAGACAAGTCAACAGAATAGTGAATGCCTCCCCAAGCGTTCGGCATTCTCTTCCTTAATCTCCTGCAAAGAAGCTCCTGGGCTCGGCTGCAAAGCATGACTGGCTGTGTGAGTTATGGTGTGCCAGTACTTAAGGGGCCGGGGATAGAGGAAGAGGGAGAAGATCTCACCCAAGAGTAGACTAATAATGAAAACTCATATCACCCTTGCTAAGGCCAAGAGAACTCTCCTGAAGATTCTTCTTGTGCCAGATTTAAGTGGAGCAACGCAGGACAGACACAATAACATGTCCAGCAGGGAATACTTTTCTTCTGGGACCTATTTGCAGAGATAAGAAGCTGTGAAAACCTTGTGATAGAGTGTTCTCATTGGCAATGACTGTTAAATAGTGGGCAAAGGTCCCAGGAAGTGTTCTCCTTCACTTAAATAAGAGCAAAGAGAAGAAGGCTGGGCTTGGTGCGAGTGTCTTTTGGAAGGGAAAGCAGTTACCTCGTGCTCTCTCCCATCCACACTCACTCTGGGCAGTGCATGTGTGCATTGAAGTGTGTGTGTGCACATTTGCATGTGGGTTTGCAAGTTTTTATGGAACATTTTGCGCCACTATAGAGTAGCGGACTGACTAAGGTTAGTCAAGCATAATGATTGAAGCCTTGAGCAGAATCCTCATCGTACCCTCACTAAACCCATCAAAACTTTCCATTTAGTCACAAATACAATTCTAAATTCAGCCTCTTTGGGGTCATTGAATAGAAATATTACATAGGGTTAGATAACATAAATGTAAATGTAAATACAGTTTTGACCTTTTAACGTTTATTCAATTAAAAATGTGTTTTAAAATTGGATGTTTGAAATATTGCCTTTAAAGAAATGAGCATGTTACTTAGCATTCCGAGCACTTGATCAGAAATCTACTTGCCATGCCCCTCCAGACACTTCCTCCAAATTCAATTTGTATTTGTTCATTCATTTGATCCATTCTCTACGTGAAAACTGACTGAGTCTGCATCTCCATACTCCATGAACGCCCCATAATTTTCCCTAGCAGCGTCAGGAGAGAGATAATAAAGAGTGAGAACGAGTGTTGAATGAAGTATAGTCGATACAGCAGCACAACAACCCGCAGAGACTCCACTCTTAATATTATTGGGGATTAAAAGCAATCTATTAGAGGGAATCAGGATAAATATCCCTTAGTGTGTGTGTGTGTGTATAAGTGAGCAAGTGTGCGTGAGTGTGGGCACGTGCGCCTGTTTTTCCACATTTATGTGTGCTTGTGTGTGTTCCCCAGTGAGTGGCGAGTCTGCATATCCAAGGACAATCATTTGGTTCCAGTTACTATACATTTTTCACCAGAAAATGAACACCAGCTCTGAAGTTTTCAGAATCTCTCCCCTGGTTGAACTGTGAACACGGCTCATTTCCTATGCATTAGCACCTCCAGGTACAACACATGATATACACTTGGCATTAACTCAGTGCTCTGCAAATGGACCACACTAAACACATTTATGAGTATATTGAAGCGGCCAGTGCAACATGATACATTTTATTGTGCTCTTCATGATCAGTCACCTGAAGTAAAATGGACATGACCCAAAGGCTATCTTTAGGTTATAGGAGACTTAGCAAAGCAGTTGATGTTTGTTTCTTTGATACCTTATGGTCCCTCTCTAACCTATGACAATAAAGGGGCTTCCAAGCAACTGATACTTTCAGATCCAGAAACAGTATGAACTGAACTTATTGAATATATTTTCTTCCTAGTAACACATAAATGTCTTATGAAATGTGACACCACTATTAAATCCTTCTCCATGTGTGGGTGACACTTGTCCTTGCTCATCACACACACACACATCCACCCCCCCCCCCCCCACACACACACACACACACACACATATACACACACAGAGAAAGGCACATTGTAATCTCACCTTGGTGTCATTAGTGAGTTATTATCGACCCTGCGCCAACCGGCTCCTTTGTCACAGCAGGTGTCGACTGTCATGAAAATACCCAAATTACCTCACGGCTGGCGCTCCAGAAGAACCTGACGCATTAAATGATTGTGATCAAATGGAGACAGTGAATGCAAACTGGTCCTTGAGCTTGTGTCTATCTATCACACAGTCCAAACAAATGCAGCATCGTGCAAATTGTCTCTCCTTTTTGTGGAGTTGACTTATTAATCAATTCCCCTCTTTCCTTTGAAATGTGCCGTACGGCCATGAGGGAGAGGACGAGACATCTGTATGTTTGAATGTTTCATGAGGAAGCCACCCTCCAGTGCATGCCACATCCAACTGTACATGAAACATTTACCATGACCAGTGAAAACCGGCTTAGCAATCACTGCCTGCTGGATGGCTGGGGTGGGTGCTGGCCCCGAGGCCAGAGGGAAGCTGACCAACTCAGGCTGGAGCCCACTGCAGACCCTGAGGTCAGGTTCTCTGTGTGGAAATGTATATATGACATATCATATCTATCTCCTTAATGTGTAGAATTCTTCGGTGTGGTTCTTGTGGCTGCCCTTCTCGTCCCCCCCTCCCCTCTATCTGTCTCTCACTCTATCACTCTGTGTCCTCTCTCACTCTTTTTTGCCCCCTCTCTCTATCTTTATCTCTGTCTCAATCTCTATCTCACTTTATCTCTGGGATCTTTACAGATGCCAGAACTGGGTCACCCATCTATGTCCTTGTTACCCACACAAGACATAATTTATATTCCCTTCCTCTTCTAGTAATTAATTAGCAGTGTGAAATGAACAAATACAGTTTCAGAATGCTTTAAATGATATGACATCAACACAGACAGCGTATTACTCTTGCAGAAAGGAGACATTTTGTTGGGACAGCTCTTACAATGAAATAATCTTGCAGGTGTCAATATGAGTTGAGGATGGTTCTCTGGGAAATGAAACTGTTGATCTATACTGAATATTTCCGTATTGCTTTGGCTCGTTAGTAATTCAATGATGTCCTCACTAATCACTTCGCATTGCTTTCGTCCTGGAGCTATGTCAATGGTGCATATTCAACCACCTGATTAGTTCCAGCGGCCATCTTGTGCTCCATGGCCATGCTGGTAATGATTGGACAACAAGTCTGTCTCAGCAAATGAATACAGACAGGTTTGAATCAATTTTCCTGGACACGGAGCCCAGTGTTTCATTTTGGGTAATTTGTACACATCCAAGTGTAATTAGGTGACTGTTCAATCGACGGGGACCTAATGAAAGCATGTCATTTGCATCACATCTCATTATTGAGCAGATAATTTCAGATCTCAGCCATTTGATCGGGCCGTGGTGAGTCAGTGTCAGGTACGTAGCTTGAGTTCTTGTTCACACCAAAGTAGCAGGGTGAGAAAGGTGTCACCATTCTAAATGTCAAATACTGGATGTGGCCTTATCACAACTCCCTGTTAACATGTGTTATCTTGGTCTTTCAAAAACCTGGTTACATGTTGAGAAACTGACAGGACTGGGAACAATGAAGGGGCTTGAAGAGAGAACTCAGTCCATGTTTATGCCCATCACGGCTGAGGCAGTTCACCACAACCAAGTCCCACCGGTGCTCCATCCTCATGTTGCTACTACACATACCTCTGCCTTCTCATCTTGAGGCTTTCAAGTGAATAATGAATTATGAGGAAAAAGTTCAATTTTACACAGCCTTGCGGATGCCCTGGAGCAGCCCTTGCCCTCCCATACCTCAATAAATTTGAGAGTGAAATGGAAAAGTAAATCACCTAGGTGCCTATCTGATCATACCGGAGTTGCAGGGATAAGCACATAACATTCACCTCCCTTCACCCTGCAATTCAATCTCAAAAGTGGACTCAGGTACCAAACACCAAATAGTATCGTGTTTGTAGTACATTTTGGACAGAAAAGGTACAGTACATGCTTTTGATTAAACAGAAACTTTGAAATCCAGTTATGAAAATAAGATCCCTCTAGGTTTATACAGCGTCTCAACTCAATCCCCTTTGGGAAATCCGAACATTGGTTTCCACAATATCTGGTTTCACCCCTTTCTCATAGAATACCCAGAACTTCAGATAATAGACATGGGGGATTCCATCGTATTGGTAACATTGATAGGTCAAAATAAAAACCCATAAACCACTCCTGACAGTACATTAAAGTGGTCGCACCCGTGTGATTGAGGATGCACCTTCCCGACAGATACTCCAGGATTGTTTACAGTGGAGCGCCAGGGCAATGACGGGACATTTATGGCTGTCTGCTCTAGCAGTATTTCAACATTGTATCTCACTCCTATAGAGCTGTCAGACAGCAGACCTACAGTACATGAACCGGAGAGACTTCTCAGCATGGTTTGCTGCCGTGTAATGGTCCACTGGTGCTAGAATATGACCTTTTCAGTGTTATACTTCATTATTATTATGCATACACAAGAGAAAGATCAATGTTTTCTTTTCAAAAGCATTAGTGTGGTTACATGATAATAATGAGAGGGGCCATTTAATTAGCATTTTTCTTTTTAGTTGTTTGTTTGCAGTTAGCATGGACATGTGTTTTCTCAGTAACATCCTTGTGTTGCATCTGTCAGAAAGCAGCAATGATACAAGTGTTGTAAACACTGAAAAAGGACCTCCGATATCCACAGCACAATTAACATCTCTCTTGTGGAGTTGAACTGTTGAATATTTAGCAAAAATATTTTCCTCATGAATGATTTCTTCCCCTCAATCCAAAATTAATTATTCAGAACGTGGCTATTTATGTTGGGAATGTTGTTTAGAGTTGCCATAGACTTTTGCTTTTAAGTTGCTTTTGCTTCTATAAGGCATAGCTAAAAACATGCTCACTTTACATCTTGTTATGCTGTCAAAACACAGCCAGTGTGAGGTCCCCACAGAGCAGGTGAGGATGACTGGCAGCACACTCCAGGCGGGTTGAGAGAGAGGAAGAAACTGCCAATATACTATGAGGGAGATACTGGTGGCTCACCTCCCACCAGAAGCTCCAACATCAGAAAGAATGATTGTCAAAGCGCTGAAGCATTTCTTCTCTTCGCTGCGTTTTCTGCAATGTGTGAGATTCTGATGCTGCCAATGACCCGTGTTTCACACTGTGTCTGAGATATGAGCATAGTTGAATACACTCAGAGAAAAACCAAAACTTCCGATTTCACTGCCTTTATGTCATGCTTTGAGGCTTGTCTCCTTGTGCGCCCTGTGGCTGACGAGGATATTTGGTGTGATGGGTTAAATTGATAGCTCATTATATTGTGTAACTTGGCACTTAAGCAAACACGTAAACAAATAAATGTTTTGAGCTTTCAGTTCTGCTTGGGTAGCTGTGGGACTGTAACAGTGCAGCGGGGGGGGGGGAAGAAAAATGTCCGCCTCTCAACGAGGCATCATCTAACTTACTGTCAGCTGGGTCGAGAGTGGGAGGAGGTGCTGCTTGCTGAATTACCGCACTTCTGCTGTTGGATTCGATAAAGACTGTCTCATGCTTAGAGAGCAGCAGTTGGTCTGATGGATTCTTATTAAAGTAAAGATGGTCTGAAGGGGGGCCATGGGTGAGCTTGTATTCCCATACATTCACACCCATTCATCTCCCATTGATCTTGAGGGCCCAGTCAGAACACGGTGATGTCATTGCTCCAAGCGTCATTATTATTGAAAGGTCATTTCCTCTCTAGGAAGCCCTTGTCTATCATGTCCATGGTTCAATTTCCAATTTCCCCGAAGAATGCTTGAATCACCTTTTCTATTTATTCAGGTTTAGAAACGCCCTATAATCAGTTAGAAACGGAGCCACTGCGTTCTGTCTATGATCCTTTCTAATGAGAGCTGCTGGCTAGAAGCAGGCACTTCCCGAAAGTACTGAATTCAACCTTGGTCAATGTCACCACACAGATGTGTGTCTGTCACAATTCCCAGAGAGCACTGAACGGTTAGTGATGTGCAGTGTGCTGCTTGTTTAGTGTTGGTCCAACAGTGCTGTACTATGCCCTGAATTTTCTATGTTTTTATTTAAAATACAAAAATCTTCAGTAAGGTAATCCCTGTGCTGTATGTATAATTCATTTAAAAAAACTTCTACTCACCAATTACACCATAAATACATTAGCATTTTTGTCATTTATTTCACTTCATTTGCACCTCTAAGCAGTGTTCCCAACAAAAACCCTATTTTTGGAATAGATGAAACAAACTCTTTTTGTCATTCAAAAAATTCACAGTTTCTGTCTCACTTTCTCTACCAAAGTTAGCAAATGTTCCTCACAAAGGCATTGAGGTTACATGGAACTCAGGAGAAGCCTGAGGACAGCCTCGGGCCATGGACAGTTGATGCCTTTCATGGTAATTCATAATTAAGATGACCGACAGCTGAGCGGACAGATGAAAATGAACATCTGACACTGAGGAAAGAACAGGACAATGATCTCCGCCCTGAAAAAAGAAGGACATTATGAGTGGACAGCAAGGCACTACTATGCCCCTCATCACACTATCTCCAGGGCCTTTCTGTGTGGAGTCTGAATGCTCTCCCCATGCTCAGATGGGTTTCCCCCACTAAAAACCCCAATATAACTCAGTTCACTCCTCCTCATGGCCAGGACATGGGTGAATACTTGGACTTGGCCCGTGGCGTGGTTACGCTGACATGGCTGCCCATTGCTCCTGCCTACCCCGGGAAGAATGACATATCAAGATGGGACAAAACCAGGCACATTTCTCTGGTAGACACCCTAACATGTTTGTGTGTGTGTTCCACTCGTCCCTGCACGGGTTTTTCTCTTCTCTTCTAAACAACTCTGTGTCATTCTACCTATAAGAAGCCAACAAAATGAAGACAGTGTCTTAGGAAGACTGGTGCACTGGTGCACTGTATAAATCCCTTTGTGAGCTCAACAAGAGGCCGGTTGGGCAGGGAGAGGAGTGGAATGGAGAGGAGGAAGTGAGCGACTAGCCTGCTGGGTGCTCAGTGGTGTTTAAATGTCCCATGGTGCATCACAGTACGGAGAGGTGTTAGTGTTCATATTTGTTCAGGGCCATCCTTGTGTACTTAACCTGCCTGTCTCTACCTAGATCCCTTGTGAAGTGCATACAGAGGAACAAATATGTGTTTCCTATGATTGGCTGGGTATGAAATGATGTTTGTTGCAGGTGGACAGCAGGCTTAGGCAGGTGTTTTCACTGGTTGCTGTCGATTGCTATTGATCATGGAAAAACACGTTCAACACATGGAACATTTCCATCAGGGACACGAGACTCAACGAAAGAGTGATGTCACAAAACAAGACTGTAGATAAGCAAAACACACTCATTTCAGCACCGTGCTTGCTGCGGAAAGTCTATTTTGCAGAGTGTTTTAACAGCCAATCCGATCGGTCAAACTCCTTCGCATTCAAGAGGGGCTCCTGCTGATGTAATGAAACACGATGTGAAGATTGGTGAATTGACTTTTAGATCAAAGAGATCCAACAAAAAAACGCCTTCCTTTGCTGTCTGTCCCCTAGCAGCTATTTGGTGCTTGCTATAGTGTCGGTACTGTGAGCCAGTGGCGTAGAAAGCAGACTGTGCTTTGAGCCAGCAGATGGAGCTCAGCAAACTGCTAACAAGTGGTTCCCAGAAAGACTCTCAACGGTGAGCTGCTCTGCAATCAAATCATCACCAGTGCTCTGAAAAGAGAGCAGATACCATGACAACCATGTTCCTGACACGTACCGTACGAAATGATAGATTTACTACATGACTTCCACTGTATAACAAACATGGAGATATTTTTCACAACATATAGGAAATAGGAAAGATTTAACTTAAGTAACTGCATGAGTAGTATAGCATGTATTTCTATATTCTCTGTAATGTGCTTATTAAAGTGATGGTGGTGACTGGTGGGTTGTGAATAGGTTTGGAACAGGTTTAATTCAGTTAGGACCCTCAGGTGTTGCCGTGGGCGACTGACACCCAAATTAAACCATGTTCATAACTAATCACTCTGCAGATGCAACCAGTGTGTTGCCGTAGTGATGCAAATGATTTTGCCACAGTGAGGAGGGCCTGCGGGTGATGACATCACAGAAATCTGGACTGCTGCAGGAATGACTCAGGTGGGTGTGGCGGACAGAAGGTGAGTTTCCTATAATACTGAGGAACAATTTGTGGTTCATTATTATTTTATTTATGTAATCAATATAGCCTGGGAACCAAACCAATCTGCAAGATCATGATTTATTTGTTCTGGCAAATATTTTAGGCTCTGATTTTCCTCCAGCATGACAAGTGGCGTGCCAATCACAATAGTTCATCTGATATGTGGTGAGTTTAATATGATGACTGTACAGAGGGCCACCATTGACGCATTTTTGTGAATAGGTATTCTGGTCTGCCGTATTGATAGCGCCCTATTGGATATCGAATATTAACGTTCCAGAATAATACCATTTGCCGATTGGCCTAGCGATGATAACATCACAGTAAAACATAGAGTACCTAGCCATAGTGTACATTCTGGGGATTCTAATTAATTACAGATTATTATAGTTTAGCGTTACCTTTTATTATTGAAGTAAAACATGGAATGGGGGAGAAGCAGCTGTCCATTGGAATCTATACATTTTGATCTAGCTTGAGCTCAGATCAGTTCTCAAGGATGCATGAACCTATCCTCTTAACAAGCTGTTACTTGGATGAGCATTTATCCTTCAAGACCACAATTCCAGAACATCTAATCGATTTCTACAAAATCCCCCCTATTTGGAATCACAAATCCGAGCTGGACGACATTTTACGACCCCAAACTCTGTTATCAAAATGTTCAAATGTAAGCTTCAATCAACCCGAGTATGACACAGCTCAAAGTCTCTGGCTTTCAGGAGAAATATTACCATTGAGATATCATCCTCATATCAAGGGTCATTAGAGCTTTTTAGGTCAAAGTTATCATTCTGCAACCATATTTGTGTAGTGGTTTATATACTAGAACTATGTCTAGTAAGAGTAGCGAGCCCTTCTGGGAGAACAAATTATTTTTCAAATTACTCATGCACATGAACTCTTTCAGGAACCCTATTCCAACACATAATCATACTCTGAGGCCTAAATTAAGAAGAAACTGCATATGGTTTTGTAAGCACATTCTATTTGGGGTTGTAATTCGTAATGAGCTGCTGGAGATTCTTAATTAACACCTACTCTCGCCAACTAATGGAATTGTATGTTTTTTCACTTGCCTGCAGAACAAGAAGCCATTGTTGTTAGCTAATGTTCTCCTTGGCCCACCAGCCGTATGTCCAGATGATTGTCTCTATGGTTTCTTACAGCAATTTCCTTCCCATATGTAATTGGTGTTACGGCACTTTGGCTTGCGCTGCTTTGTCAAATGTAATTATTTATTAGAATTTTTTTTCCAGTGGATGAGCTCAGGCATTTCCAATAGACAGGTTTATTTAACAGAACACAGGGATGCTAACCAGCTAAAATGATGCACTCATATAGAGCTTAATTGCAACTGTCAATTACCTTTCTGGTTTTTATGTGTTTGAAAAGAAAGAATGAGGCAACGCCATATGATGCTATAAAAGAGAGACAGTGTTGTTGCAAAATCAACATATTGAGGGGGAAGACAGATTTACTGTAATTCTTGTGCGCTGTCATCTTTTTGCGATAGCTTTAATGTGTGTGTGTTCATCTTTAATGCATCTGGTCCCTAAAATATATATTTTTTTATGGCTTTTCTACTTCAATAAGCTCAAACAAAAACACTTAACTCAACACATTTGACATCGGTATTCAGTTATTTGACAACATGGTACATGCAGCTGTAACATTGTGTTCCCTATCAAACACATTTTCCTGAGCAATATATAGTAAAGTTGCTTATTTAGCAGACAAGCAAAGACAACAAATTACAATGTACCAATAGCATTGTTCCCATCATTATGCTATTTATTTTGTCAACCTAGGGAAACAACAACACAATTAAGTTTCCCTCACTTCCTGTGTATAGTAGTCTATACAATAAACCTCTTTGGAAGATAAATGAAATGATTCACGAGTGAAAATCTGCATTTATTAACAAAGTCCATTTAAGGTCACAGTTTCTGTTCTTCCAGCACCACGCCCTACACACCTGATCATTTGTAGATTGCGTTGCACTGCCCTGCCCGTACTAGCCTGCCCTCCCACTAGTCCAGGAAACCGCCCAGCTGACCCCCCTCCGTCTACTCCATTGTTAAATCCAAAGGGAAACATCGAAACCTTCTTTACAGAAACTTTCAGGCTTCGTAGACTTTCGCAGAGGTTTATCTTTATTCACTGGCCTCTTACTTTAACTTGACTCATAACCAACTTTACAAACTACTGGAACTTGTACTACTTCCGAAGCCAAAGGAGTGCCCCTTGTTGAGAAAAAGACAAACTTTACTAGGAGGCATAGCAGGAATTCACGATTCCATTCCACCATTTTGAGGCGTTTTTTCAGGAAGTTTTCAGGTGGGCTGCTTTTTGGTAAGTTTGTTTAATTAGCTACGTTAATTTAGTAATAACTGTCAATGTTTATGTATACAATTTAATCTTTGGAGCCGTACGAAATGTGACGGCCACATAATTGTTTGTCAACATCTCTCATCATGCTAAATACTCAACTGGGCCACTTGTCTTGCTAACGACCGTACAACGCAGCTAGCTAAAGCTAGCACTAACTTCTTAGCTGCTAACTAGCTAGCTGTGGGATGAATAGCTAGTGCTAGCTACATAGCTAGCTAGTGATGTTGGACCAGCTATCTTTTATTTAAGTTATAATAAATGTTAATATTATTTCATTACAATCTGAAGGCATATGCAGCAAGATAGGTAGCTAGCTAGCCGCACTAGTTGTTTCAGAAGTAAGGAAGTGTATGAGTGACGACATTTGGCTTTGAATTTTGTTGTTGACTGAATCAGGTGGTTGCAGGTCGTCACACGGCCTGACCAAATCAAAAGCGGAACAGCTAAACCAATTTGTAAAATGTATCGCATTCGTAGTAACCACATATTACGCCAACGTTGCCTTTTGGCCATCATATTTTAACGTTACACTTGTGAAATACAACGTGGCAACGGTAGTCTAACGTCCGACAGCTAACCACACTGCCCCATGCACGTTGTTTAAATTATTTAGTTTGTTGTTTATTAGTTTGTAAACTTTTCAAAAGTCTGTACTGTAGCTTTCGTTGTAGACTGTATCATACGAGGGGGCGAATACGTCTTCTAGCGCGCTGCAATCCACCTTCAGCTACATATTAAATCTAAACCGGTGTTCCATCCGATTTATTCCATTATGAAGGATATGACGTGCCTTTTATCGAGCAAGTAATCTGATTTAGGCAATACGGCAGGGTCCAGGCAAACTAAACTAATATTAGGCCTTCACGCGTTTCAGTGGTTTGGCTTGGGTTTCTGTTTAACGAACTACTGAACATCTCACCTCTCCACAGCTGAGATTACCAACTTTTCAGTCTAGCCGCTTAGCTGGGCCTCAGGGCCTGCTGATTATCCCTGCCTCTCTATGCTTGATGGCTAATCAATAAAGCTGCAGTCACTGCCTGAAAAGGAAAATCGAAATTTGGCCACAAAGTTACTGTGCTCCGCTTATGGTTGTCAATCATAGTGATGGAGAGAACCTTGTCTATAAAGATCTGAATATTTATGTTAAAATCTGTATTCTGGTCAGAGAAACATGGTTAAAAACTTTGGCTTGGTGCTTGGCCGAACTAATACTCATAGAAGTTAAACTTTTAGTTAGCACATTGCATTGAAATTCCTCACTTGCATGCATTTCATAGATAAGTACGTATAAATGCATGCACAATAGCTAAATAAAAGAATGAGCTGAGGTCCAAGCATCTATTTGTTTAATCGGACAAATCTGTGTCTCTTGTCCCCAGACTCTGTGTGAACATGACGACCATTAACACTGCCAACATCAACTTTAAATGGGACCCCAAGAGCCTGGAGATCCGTACTCTGGCTGTGGAGAGGCTGCTGGAGCCCCTGGTCACCCAGGTAACAAGCACAGCCTCAACTATTTAGTTTAGCATTATATATTTAGTAACAGTCGTCAGTGGATGAACCTCACCAACATATGAGATGAGTGATCTGTAAGTGTAAGCATCCTGAGTTTCCAAGTTCAGCTTTATTCTGAAAAAAAGCTTTAAACTGTAAACACGTCTCTGTGGTGTGCTGTAGGTCACGACCTTGGTGAACTCGAGCAACAAAGGCCCATCCAACAAAAAGAAAGGACGCTCCAAGAAGGCCCATGTTCTGGCTGCGTCGGTAGAGACGGCCACAATGAATTTTCTTGATAAAGGAGAGAAGATTGCCAAAGAGAGCCAGTTCCTGAAAGAAGAGCTGACAGCTGCTGTGGAGGATGTCCGTAAGCAAGGTCAGGCTACGTTCAGGCTTGTAGAGTGTTTGTGTGTGGGGTTGCTTTTAAAATGTTTATGGTAATAATATTATTATTTATTTTTTAACACCAATCAATGTTTTTACTCTGACCACAGCTGTCTGGGCAGTCTCCAACTTCACAATTGAAACTATTAGATGATGTCGGGCAGAGCTAGTCTAGACCTCTCCCAGTTAAGGGAAATGACTGCTGTTAGCTTAGATAAGAGTCGGTCTTGTTGTTTGTGTTCTTTAAGTCGAGACTTCAAGGATGTTTGTATTTTGTAGATATCTCGTTTTATTTGTGTCTCGCATGCTTCCTAAGAGGCAGCAAACCGCATCGTTCTTCCATGATGGAACATGTGGCGCTATAGTCGGTATAGGGCCGCCCAAAGGCATCTGGTGCTGTGCCTTACCAACCACAATCTTTTTAGTCGAGTTGTTAAATCTCATTACTCCTCACTGAGTCCTTTCCTCAGCGTTTCCCCCTGGGAGGAAAGTGAGAGAAGACAGGTTAATAGAGAGGTTTAACCCTGTCAAGTTGTTCTGCTCCTCATTTCTCAATTACTTGTTTTGCTATGAATTTTTAAAAAGCATGTTGATCTTGATGCATGCAGAATGAGACTCTGCTTGGGAATGTCTTCTTTAACCATTTTATTCAAATAGCGTGCATGTGTCTACCTCTATTATTCCGGAGTTTGTTGCCCCGTAGGTAAACATGCAGGGATAGCAGTTCCACAGATTTGCAGATCTTTTTTGGGGGGGAGGGAGGGTGAAGTGGATTTGGATGGCGTTCTGTCTGTCGGGTTGCTAATCTTGGGTATATTGCTTGCTTATTCTTTGGCTAAAGTGAGAATTTCACACCTGTTTGCGAACAGCTTGTAGCTATTCTTTGCCCCTCTGCTTCGCCATAAAGATGTTTCTATTTCCTGCTGTTGCCAAGGAAATTACAATGGAGACATGACTCCTGAGTACAGACTGTACAGATGTCATTGAAGATCTCTGACGTATTTAGATGGCGATATCCACCTGCCTGGTGAGAGTCACATGACACGTACTCCATGTCTAATTTAATTTCATGCCTCCCACAGCTCTTAGTCTGGAATCTGCCATCAAATCACCATCAAATGAAATCTCCATTTGTCTTTCGACAGTAGCTGTTCTGCTCTCCGCTCCCCCCGTCCCCCCCCCCGTCCCCTCAGCATGAATCCTTCACCTCCTCTGCGCTCCTGATATCAGGGTGACGTTTGCCACACAGATCGACCTGCAAGCTTGAGGAACCTTGACTGGAGACTGGTTGTTATCACTTGCTAAAGTGATATCTCTGTCACTGTCTTGTGTCTTCAGTTCTTACCCTGACTCCCAGCCCTGCTGTCATCCCCCGCATGTGTTCTGGGGTTCAGTTTAGGGGGAGGGGGGGGGGGGGGGTTGTAGGACGGGTGTGTCAGGAGAGGGCCAGCAGTGTTCTCAGTGCCCGGGAATGTCAGAGAAGCTGTGGTATGCTGTCATTGGGCAGGAATTCAGAGACTGTTGTTCGCTGGTGCCTCGGCCTGGCTGTCAGTTATGCCACGCTGCTCGGCCGAGCGTGCCCAGACTGATAATGCTGCCATTGAGTGGGGCTAAACCCTCCCTCGGATTCAAAAGGCATTTTCCAGCCAGCTGTGGCTTACCAGCTGTTTAAATGGGCAAGGAAAAAAGGCAGATATAATCGTTTTGGGAGGGCCATGCCTGCATACAACAGGCTGCATGTTAAAGAGTGTCCAAAAAAATAAAATAATAATTCTCTCTCCCAGTTCTGTTTTCTCTCTTGAAAGGATTCGTCTTCGTCCTCAAGTCAACATCTCAGCCATGGTAGCTGTCAGAACATTACATTTTATTCTGCAGTCATGCCTCTGACTGAAACATCACGCACTAGACTATTTCTGTATTGTTGGCCAGGCTTTCTCTTTAAAGATTTCTCTCTCCTTCCCCCCTCCCCCCTTTCCCCCCAGCACCAACCCCCCCCCCCCCCCCCCCCCCGCCCCCTCGTCCTTGCTCCCTCCATCATCCGGCTTCTTGTGGCTCATTGTGCGTTTTACATTTGAATCATTTCATCATGCGCTTGCCGAGCTGCAGGTGAGCGTGAGTCCAGCAGAGATGGATGAGACTTTATTAAAGGAGCTGTGATCTGTATCTGCCCCCCCCCCCCCCTCTCTCCCCCCCCCCCAGAAGGGCCTTATTGATCTGGCCCACCAGGGGGAAGACGGCCTGGTAGATCTGCAAGAGGTCTTATCATTCCCAGTCACTACTTTTCTCCCCCCGATGTGGGAGGTAAAGAGAGTCAGAATGCCTCATGTTGTATGTATGGATTGAAATGGTGAGCGTGCTGCGTTTGATCAACACCCACCTATTGAACGTTCACACCACCGTCTGAATTTTCCCCATTTGCTCCCGGAACATCGTCCACGGCTGCAGACGTGTTTCTGAGTTGCAACTCAGGCTGGCTTTTCTCCTGCAGAGATGTTGGACAGCGAAAAAGGCTGAATGGTTGGGGGGAAACCGCCTCTCAAAAATGTTCTAAATAAATGTGTAAAAGAATAAACCTTGGCCCTTGACCCCCCCCCCCCCCCCCCGCCCCCTGCTCGTTGATGCCAGGGATGAAATGTTTCACACAACCAACATCTGACATTTTCAATCTCTCCAAGACATTAGACCAACACCAAGCTACGGTTATGGGAGGGCATTACTGAGTTCACAGGCCTGCAGGGAATCTGAAGCCTTGTTTATAAGAGGAACAAGGGCGTGGAGGTCTCGACCTAGCTCTTAAACTCAACTGTCTAGTGTGAAGATTACGTACTGGCCTTGTTTCCTGTTTGGGGTTGAAGTGTGGGTGATGGCTGTAGGCTGATGGCTTGTTAAGTGTAGCTTGTTGGCAGAAAGGCTAATTCACGTGTTACACAAATAGCCTAGATAAGTTGGGTTGATTGTTAACAAAAACTGTGGATGTCTAGCGTCTAGGGTTAGGGCTGGAAACCTAATTTGTGTGCTCAGTCATCTGTGGAGGCCTATGTGGGACAAAGTGTGGTGCTGGACAATCACACAGAGAGCCTCTCATGGATTTGACCTCCTTTTTAAGTATGTGGGTGTGTGCGCGTCTGCCTTTTGTGTGCGGATGAAGTCTGAAGAGAAATGTATGTGTCACACACACTGACCAACCCTGCCCAGGCGAGGTAAATGCGTCAGACCGGCCCTCTTTCCTTACTCCTTTCAAATGAAGCCTAATGCAATTAACTTGTAGCTTGCATCCCGCCCTGGCAGCTCTCAGGCATTTGCTATCAGTCGTAGAAGTGAGCTCAAAGTAGCCCCGGCCAGAAGGGCAGGAATATGGAGATAAAGAAAAAGCCACAATTTTCTCTCTCAATGCAGTTCTGCCAGAGTTCAGAGTCAGACAAATTAACTGCAGCTTGGCTAGCCTGTGCTTGCATGCTGACACTTCCTAAGAGAGCAGGGATGTCATCCGGAATTATTCATGGTGTTTTTAGTTGGGCGGGTGGAAGGACACTGTCTGTTTTTAGGCCCAAAGGCCCCCCCCCCCTCTACATTCAGTGGAGAACTAGGGTACACCCAAACTGGAGAATCAGCAGGGAAGGAGGAGTGGGTAATGGTTTGCTGCTGCCTCCTACGCCAGGATCGTCTTGCAGCCTGGTCTACACATGCCATACCCTATAGTCTGATTGAAATGGTACGCACTGCTGCACTCAGAGAGGCCCTGATTTCCCCTCATCAGGTCAGGCTGTAACTGCTGAGTACAACACCTGCTGCCACGTCTCTGCTCCGCTGGCTGGCTTTTTTCCGTGCCATTTGACTCATTTTTCCCAAGCAGGGATCATCCAGGCTAATTCTTGAACATGTGAAATTCTCCATGTTTTCAGTTTGAATACTAGGGGTCGTTAAGTCTGCATTTGAGTCCAAAGAGAATCAATTACAAATAATGGGGTTCAGTGGATATCAAGGCACAGCTTGAAACGCATAACCCTGATGTTATGACGACCTAGCTCATTGCTAACTACCTGAGTCTCAGCGTCTTCCACAATGGTGATTATCATAACTCTGGCATTTAGCAGGTGATTGTTTTGTCTTGAAGAACGGCGCCAATTCAAGCTGACGTGTCTTGTCACCCCCCCCCTCTCTCTCTCCTCCGCCAGGCGAGTCCATGAAGCAGGCGTCCGGGGAGTTTGCAGAGGACCCGTGCTCCTCGGTGAAGAGGGGCAACATGGTGCGTGCAGCCCGGGCCCTGCTCTCTGCTGTCACTCACCTGCTCGTCCTGGCTGACATGTCGGACGTCTACAAGCTGCTCCTGCAACTCAAACTGGTGAGCCGGCCATCTAGCTCATTTCTCACATGAATATCTTGGAGGCCGGTTTTAATTCTTTATCTCCTTGGAAATGGAAGGCTCGGGTTATGATGAGGCAGGTTGGGGGATTAAGGTGTGGTTTGTCACGGGCCTTGGGGCCCTCTGGCTGGTTTTGTGGTCAAAATTCGAAATCACTTGCTCCTCACTGTATTGATGTAAAAGTATGGTACTGTTTTTAGCCTCAGAATTTGTGCTCGGTTATATAGACTTGGAACACATTTTGTGTTAAAATGCTGAAGGTCACAAGATAATTCTATAATCTTCTGACTTTCAGCATTCTAAAGATTATAGAATCTTTAGAATGATCTTTCTTGGCCTGCCATTCAGTGTTGTTGCAGAATTTAGTGATGGGGAAACAAGAATGTTGTTTAGCTAGAAGTATTCATTGAAAGTAGGAGTCAGGTGGCTGAGCGGTTAGGGAATTGGGCTAGTAATCTGAACGTTTCGTTTGTGTCCTTGGGCAAGGCATTTCACCCTACTTGCCTCGGGGTAATGTCCCTGTACCTACTGTAAGTCGCTCTGGATAAGAGCGTCTGCTAAATGACTAAATGTAAATGTAAAATGAAAGTACTAGTACATGCTGTTGTTACTTCAATTTGTTCCCTGTAGCTGTACCTTGGATATTAGTTTTTGTTTCATTGTGAAAATGCAACCTAAACCAAGATCACCTTGTCATTTCCTGTTCAGGGTAGTTCTTATCTTTGTGAGGATGTTGTGACGCAATCACACATTGAGAGACGGATGAGGTCATCAGCCCAATAAAGCTGACACAGAATGAGTCATTTCCTTAAAAACGGTTAGAAACCATCTGCAATAAGCAACAGGACAGACTTTGAGTTTAAAATAACCAGAACTACTCCCAGCAAGTCAGTGTTTGCGGTTAGAAAACATCCACAAATATGTGTGGTATAGTCCGCGCCCTGCTATCCACATATTTTCAAGTGGTTTCAGTCCAGCTCTTAACAGGGAGCCATTTCACTTTTGCCACCATCGCATCTTATCACAGTGCCGTTTATAGTTGTCCACTTCATTATCTCAGCCTCCTGCCGTTCCCTGGCCCTCTGACAGGAACACGGATGCCACAGGGTACCTACAGTCGCTGGCTGACGTCCAGTCGCTTGAGAGAAGCTTGCGGCCTCAAAGCCATGTAGCACCGCCTCGCTCTGGCTCAGGACGGGGCGCCGTGGCTAGCTCGGCCTCCGCTGTAGTTCAGTAGCTG
Source organism: Osmerus mordax (assembly GCF_038355195.1). Classification (NCBI taxonomy): domain Eukaryota; kingdom Metazoa; phylum Chordata; class Actinopteri; order Osmeriformes; family Osmeridae; genus Osmerus; species Osmerus mordax. The sequence continues at coordinate 12,045,335 of NC_090061.1, forward strand.
TAGACTGTGGCCCTTGCATTGCTAATCTTGTTGAATCTTTAATATCAACTCTCAGAGGTGTTTTCTGAATGGGTTATGAACCTACATAAGTGTTATTTCTTCCTTGTCCTCGTTTCGCTGAGGAGACCCCTCCCTCCCTTACTTAGCAGGAGAGTGAAAAGTGTCGTCTTTGTATTAGCTAGCTTAGCCAGTTAATATGGAGGTGAGGCACATCAGCAGCTTCACCGTCTAGGGAAAGAGAACCAAATCTTGGGTGCAACTTAACAAACATGTGGGAAGTTAACTATCCCTGCATATTCTAAGAATCCGCTTTTTAACAAAGTGTTTTTGAATACTGCTTCCTGTGCCGGTGTTCTTCGGTTCAAGTATAGGCAATCCATCCCTTGGCTAGAAACTTTAAGGCTATTGAATTATTTACTGTGTGGGCCTACCCCGTTTGATGCATTGTTAAGCGGGAAACCATATGTGGTACTTGTGAATAAATCTACAGTTGTTTGGAGCTCAATGAAAGAACAAGTCATTTATTGTAAACGTACCACGGGAGTAGAGTTTTTTTGACCAAGAGGTCAGACGGAAGAAAGTGTTTCGTTGTAAAGAATGAGGCTATTTGAAGTATGTTTTGACTGACTCATTTCAACCTTTGAATCCAGATCCTCGTCCTGTTTACCTGTTCCCGAGCCCCTGCTGCCATGATCAGACAGAGATATGATCTCCTCAGTCCTCGTCTCTCACCGTGGCATGTTTCAGATGCCAGTGCTTCTGAATGTTGATGTGGGGGGGGGGGGGGGGGGGGGGGCTGTGTGACATTTTCTTTGCCTTACACAGGCAATTTTCTCTGGCTGTGAAAAATAGCTTGATCCCTGCCAACCTTCAGACGAACACAATCTATTCCGTTCCTCCCCTTGCCCAGGTGGAGGAGAACCTCGTCAAGGTCCGCAATGCGGGAACCGAGCAGGACCTGGGGATCAGTACAAGGCCCTGAAACCAGAGGTGGACAAACTCAACATCATGGCTGCCAAGAGACAGCAGGTACAGTGCAGTCTGCCTGGAGGGAGGGGACGGGTAGAGGAGGAGAAAGAGGAGGACGAGGAGGAGCAGGGAAGGGGGGGGGGGGGGTAGTAATTTCGGAGGAGTGAGAAAATGTGAGAGAATTGTAAGCAAGCCTCCATTCAGATAGATGTTATCATGGGGCTTACTTGCCGTGCATCAGAGAGAATTGCACTTTACACCTACCGGAGGAGCGAGAGCGAGTGGGTGAGAGAGTGCCTCGTGCTCCTGGGCGAAGATTAAATGCATATGAGCATGAACAATCTCCTTATTACCAGCAGGGGGGCTGGGAGGGCGTGCACAGGCTGGATGCAGCATGGGTGACAAAACCCATTACCTTGAGATGAAAACTGGGCGTTTGGTTTTTCTGTATCATGTTAGCTGTAGTCAACAGTGGAGTGCATTTCATGATGAATTTTCCAGGTGACATAACTGAGTAATAGGATAAGGCTCTCTTCTCTGCCCAGATTAATGACATAAAATAAAAGGGACCAATGCTAATTATAAGGGATGTAAAGCAGGGTGAGTTCTACCATTTACATTTCAGACTAATGTTTGTTTTGCTCATCACAATTCCCGTGCTAAGTCTTGAGTAGCGATAAGAATAAACTGGAGCCCTCTCTCCAGTATATCTGCATCATCAGGCCCGTGTTGCCCATTTATGGAGACAGACTTTTCAAGCCATTTGTCTGCTACTCACAGATGACTCCTGGCTCCGAGCCTTCCAATGAAAAGGCAATAAGAATGCAAGGCAGGGACCTGAAGGGCTATGCATTAAACTGCACAGGCTCTATTCTACTGGCCTGATTATGATTGTGTGCTGTATTACTGCAGGGGACAGAAATCTGGGTCATTCCGAGCAAGCTCTGTCACACTAAAGTGTTTTCACGAGGCCATAACATGACAGCCCTGACCAGGAAGTGTCATGCACCTCCTATTCATCCTCCCTGGGTTCTGTCTCCCCCCTCCCCCTCCCTACAACTCCCTCATTTCTACACCCCCTCATTCTGCCTCATTCCCTTTGTTCATTTAACCCTCTTGGTAATCCCTGTTTCCTTCCCCCCCCCCCCCCCCGTCAGGAGCTGAAGGATGTCCACCACAAGGACCAAATGGCTGCGGCCCGCGGCGTGCTGCAGAGGAACATCCCCATGCTGTACACGGCCTCCCGAGCCTGCCTGCAGCACCCCGACGTGGCCGCCTACAAGGCCAACCGTGACCTCATCTACAAGCAGCTGCAGCACGCCGTGTCGGGCATCTCCAACGCCGCCCAGGCCACCGCCAGCGACGACGCTGCCCTCAACCATCCCGCGGGGGGAGGGGAGCTGGCCTATGCCCTGAATAACTTTGACGTGAGTGGGGAGGGTGCAGGTTGTTTCGCAGGTTGTTTCATAATCGGAACAGCTCTCATTTGTCCATATCTGCTAGATCTGACTACAACCTGTTTTATACTTTTGTTCCACGCCCAGCCCTAACCCCTTAGTTATGATTTCGTAAGACTTTAAAACCCAACACATGTAGAATAATTCCGCTCCCAAGTTCCGTCTTGTTAAAATATTGACATACAGACCTTGTCATGAAGCCCAGTTCCTTGATCCATCTGTCAGATTTAAATCAGGGCTTCAATGCTGCTTGTATCTTTACTACTATTCCATTTAAAGGCCTGAAACAGTTTTCCTACTGTTCTATTATGGGGATAGGGAGTGATTACCGAGGTGTTGTTGCCATGGTGCCCCTAGAGGCAAGATATGAGCATACACATGGTATCCTGTCTCGGGGGCATTGCTGTGAACCAATGTTTGTTCACGATTGACGTGTGAGACTCGGAGTACTGTAACCCAAAAAGAAAATATGGTGTCAGTTTTTAGCCTCTGTGTCTCCTTCCCCCTCCAATCCACCCAGGCACTATTACTTTTGAAAATATGTTTCTAAATCTGAAAAGCCGTTGACATGTTATCTGCCGTTTGATTGAACACGATCCAAGATGCCCCGTAATCCAGGATTGAATCAGATTAATTCCTTTGGGCACAAGAAGCAGATGCTGTGCACACAGTCCGATAGATAGGATCTCAGGTTTGGATTGCAAATCCCAGATAGTTCTTTTTACTGCTGTGACCCAGAGAAGGCTTGCCCTCGGCGTTAACCCAAAGATGACCTGACATGTTCTTTTAGCAAACCGACTGTTAGGAACTGAGGAGGTCCAGCCAGTGAAGAACATGGACCCCATTTACAGGTTCCCGTCTTGCAGTCTGGAAAACATGGATCAGGACATAGATCTTTTTGTTGTTGTTGTTTAGTTTTTTACATCATTGATTTCACAATCATTACTTAATTATGAGATAAGACCTGAAGAGATTAACCAGATTCCACTTAATCTTTAACAACCCTAATTAGCACTCGCCAATTAGTCCTTGGTGGTCTTGGTAAGATCCGTGTGCATGGCTACGATGTATGGGACCTTTACATTCCAGCTAATGGTCTTTTTAATTGGGAACAAAATAAAGTACATGGTGATGCATAGAAGCACGCCGGCGTAATGACTTGGGTTTGCAGCTGCACGTGCACCTCCCACACTGAGCTAGATCAGGTTAAGGGCTCTCTTCTACAATAGAAAGCGGTTGTGTTGGTGTTTGAGTAAGACAAGCAGTCGTCTTTTTTTTCTTATTATTCCTAGCTCCACAGTGTAATTGCTTCTATCTGTGTCTCTAATGAAGGATCTGGCTCTCCAGTGTTGGCAGCTCTGCCTCCCTCGCTCAAAAGCCTACTTGAACTTCAGTGCAGGCCCAATTCATTTAGCAAGCTTTGTATTATTGTGCTAATTCCGTTTTTAGTTTTGTGTCCCACTCATGTTCCTCCTCCTTTCTCTGTGTGCTCTCCGGATCGAGCCAGAGGAGAAGCAGCCTCGAGGGACTTAGAAAAGTTCAGAGAGTCAGATAGCGAGAACACGCATCTGTCGCGTCAGAGAGGTTCGTCAATGGCGTTCTTCTCGCCACCCGGGAATCGATGACAGGTTTTTTAGGATGAGGGAGCGCTGAATAAACGAGTTAGTCCCGGCTGCTGTAGGTGCGGCGGGTTCTTGAGTCCCCACGTCATCAACCATCACTCCCACCGGTCGTTCCCCACACAATTATCCTGATGAATCGGGGACAAAGAACTTCTCTTTTAGCCGTTTATCACTGTCCTTCGATGCCGGCCGTGTTCGCTCCATCGATGAAGTAATCAGCGTCTCCTTTTCCCCGCGTTTCAAACTGTACACCTTCGGGCCATCACTCAAGCCCCAGCAGCCCCCCGGGCCCCCGCTGGAAGACCACTTACACAGGAACAGAGCATGCTGGGTCTCTTAGCTCAAGTGGCGAGGCTGGTGGAAAGCAATGTCGTCATATTAGCACTTGTTAAGTGAGTTGGGGGAGCTCTGGAGCTCTGTGTTTGGGAACAGTCTCTTCGTTTGAATAAGCCGTTGGACTTGCTGATCTGGTTGCTAGTCCACGTGCCTCTGCACGCGCATGAATGCTGCGTCGTCACAGAGAGGAAGCGTTTTCCCGTGTGGGTGCCAATGGTATTCAGCATGGCCCCACACTTTGCCGTCAATATGATAGCTGTCCTGCATATCCAGGAACAGTCATGAATGGTTCACCATTTCAGGGTCGGCCTTTATGTCCATCTCTCCTTTCCTTCTATCGTGCTCATGTTTTCAGGTATTTTTTTTCTTCTTTCGGGCTGCATTGCATGTCAAGAAAATTGAAAGGCAATGTCACGTTGGACGTTTATTTGTAGCCATCGCATTGGGAGTCGTTTCTGTGTTTGTCAGAGCAGTGGAAGTTAATCTTAGCAGTAAAGACGTGGGTGCTCCTCCGACTGGAGGACGTTAGGGCACACAAGGTCCTGAACCTGTCCGCTGATTGATCGCCGCTCACGCCGCCTGACTGCCGAGACACCGCAGAGCTTTAGTCCTGCCGGCTTTGGAAAGAGCGAGGATTCATCGAAACGCAGAGGCGTGTCTCTCCAGTCAGCCAGATGGCACGTGGAGAGAGAGATGGAGGGAGAGAGAGAGAGTGTGTGTTAGGGAGGGAGGCAGTGGATGAGGGAACAGGAAGGATATATGAGAGATTGATCAGGATCATCACACAGCGCCTTCAATCTGATGTTGCAATCGTTTCCAGGTGACCATGCAGACAAGTTTCTTCTTTTTGGGGGGGCTGAACCACATGTTTCTTTCCCATTTCTTCCAGACCTGCTCCTTCCCGCTGCTTGATTAAAAGCGCGAGGCAACTCTAAGGAGTGAGTCATAAAAACACACACACACACACACACACAGAGGCCTGTTGCCATGGCACTATGACACGCAAGGAGGAGGTCAGACGAGACGGAACTGTAGGTGGTGGGAGGGGGAGGTAGGACTGGGGGGGGGGGGGGGGGGGGGGGGGGGTAGGTGGATGATGGCTGTGGTTGTGCTACGGTCTTAATAAACTCAGAATGCTAGTGACAAAATTGTTGAATATCTTAGAGCAGATATAGCATCTCAGAATGATTATTTTTGAAGGTGAAGATTGCTTGAGTATTTCTCTTTCCGCTCTGAGCATTATCGCAACACTGTACCTGCCTACGACACTCCACCCGCATGTCAACAAGTCCCCTGTCCCCACACACACACACACACACACACACACACACACACACACACACACACACACACACACACACACACACACACACACACACACATATATATCTTGAAGCTGCTCTGCCCCCTTGAAATCTGACATAAACAAGTTTTGTTTCATATCTGCAGGATGAGAAAAGGAGAGTATGTTTCTGTGGCCCTAGGCGTAGAAGCTCTCAGGAGCTCTCATGACAGGTGATTGGCTGCAGAGTAGAAACTAATGCCTCTACAATGCTGCATTATCTATTCATAGACTCATCTGAGGCCTGAAATGAGTCTCGTCGGCGCGGTCAGTATCCAACACCACTGCTTTCATCTTTCATTCATTTGCTGTGATTACATCTTACCCAGAGAATGAAAATGGACACACGTCCACAATACGGATAAATATCTACTTTCGTAACTCTGTGTTACGCGTGCGATTTCCATTTGGATTTGGTCATGGGAGGTTCTCATCCCAGAGCATTTTAAGGTGAAAGGGAGGCTTGCAAATTGTAAAGAAATTGTAAATTGCCTAAGAGTTTCCTTTCAGTTTTTTTTCTTCCCCTCCATGTTTTAAACGTCCCTTTCAGAACAACATCACAGGCTAAATAATGGCAGGCCCAGATAGACACAAGCCAATTTCTCCCTTCAGGGATGTAAAATCCATCTGATTTCCAGGCCTCTCCATCATTGATTGTGCCTGGGAGATGACGGTTGGATCCACAGGTTTTGTTGTTTCGTCAAATCCATTTCAGCCCGTTACCAGTCTGGCTTCCACCACAACATGCTCCTGAGCCTGAAAGTACAACCGTGGGTAGCGTGTGCGGGGCCTCGCAGGCTCGGAAAAGAAAGACTGTTTAGCCGTCAAGCCTACTCCGCCTGGGTTTAACATGCGGCCTGTCATAGTCTTGTCAAATCACCTCCTCCTCTCCTGCCAGACGTCTCAGGGCTGAAAGAAAGGAGGAGCGGGAGAAGCAAATAGAGAGGGAGAGGTAAAGAGACTTGTAGAAGGAGTGGGAGATGGTAGAGAGAGAGAAGGGGGGTGTGCTAGGATTTGGCCTGTGTCTCAATCTGCTGTCTAACGCCTCCCCTCATCTTCTCTCCCCCGCCACCTCCCCCTTTCAGAAGCAAATCATCGTGGACCCCCTGGCGTTCAGCGAGGAGCGGTTCCGCCCGTCTCTGGAGGAGCGCTTGGAGAGCATCATCAGCGGCGCCGCCCTCATGGCCGACTCGTCCTGCACGCGCGACGACCGTCGCGAGCGCATCGTGGCCGAGTGCAACTCCGTCCGCCAGGCTCTGCAGGACCTGCTGTCAGAGTACATGGGCAATGTAAGGCTCTTTCATCTCTCTCTCCCCCCCACCCCTCTTTTTTCTTTTCTTTTTTTTACCTCTCTTGCGAGTGCCTCATTACCCACACTATTCCATCTCTTTTTTTCCCTCCTAACCTCCCCTTTTCTCCTCCACCCACCCACACACACACACACACACACACACACACACACACTCAGCTCTCCCTCTCCACATGGGGTAATGGGGGTGCCTCATCTCTCACAGCCTTTCCTCTCTCCTCCCCCTGTTCTTGATCTCCCTCCGCACTGCTCCGCAGGGGGTTAGGAGGCTCGCCCGCCTCACCGTGCCTTTACGCTTGCTAGTCTCTCCCTGTGCCTCCTTATCCTTTCCTCCCCTCTCCCCTTTATGTAGTGTTGTACCTTGGTGCCACCCCATTCATTGTGTCCTCACCCCCTAACCTACACACACACACACACACACACTCTTCTGCCACAGCTTGTGATGTCAACAGAGTAGCCACCTGCTGCCTGTGGTGAGACTGTCCTGTGGCGAGTGTGAAGCTTTATTTCCCGAATTGTATACACATCACACACCGCTGTCCCTGCTGACGCGCGTAGACGTACGCAAAAACACACACACACACACACACACACACACACACACACACACACACACACATTCTCTCAAGCCCTTGCACATGGCTTCAGAGTTAGCAGGGGCATCCTTTTTTTCCACGCACAGATTTGTAGTTGCATTTATCAAGCAATTAAAGAACATGACTTTGTTAGCCTCCCTATAATTGGCTGCAGAAAATCTATTAATCACTAAACGGGCACCATTATTCTCAAAACATTATATACAAGTGTGTAGAGTGTTCTGTACAATCAATCTCCATTGTGTTCACATGGTTGTAGCAAGGAAAAGAAGCACATTGTTTCCTGTAAATGTGCTTTGTGGAGATATTTTGAACTGGCTAAGACCCAAGCCCTTGTGGATCTGGGAATAATAGCTCTCAGCTAAGGAAGCACCAGGCTCAATCCCCAGGGCTTAAGGATTCGGTGTTGAAGTACGGGTGAGAATTTGATTGTGTAAAATTGGAACATCCACAAGCTCCACAGTTTGCTGCCGGTCCCAAGTGTGTTTTTAATGAAGTACAGGTTTATATGCTTTATTGGGTCACAAAGAATTATCAGTGTATTTAATTACGAGAGTGGTCATATGTGACAGTGATGTATACATGACTCACAAGCCTTTTGTGAGTCAGGTTTGCAAGCAAAAGTTGACTGCAGGGAAAGTGCTTGTTCAGTTCTTTTACCTGATCAGAATTGATTTGTTTTCTACCGGCTCAAGTGCACATGTAATCACTGTAGAAATCCCAGCTAATCCTTTTAAATAAGACGTTGGAATCATTTAAGCTGTCAGAGGGCGTGAAAGGCAATGTATCCAGTACTTCTCTGGGTATTTCCATAATGAGAAGTTAGAATGTCTGCCTGCCACCGTCTCCCCCAGGGAGGCTTGCCAGTAAAGCACAGCCTGTTGTCAGAGGCAGGGGCTGGTGTACATGGACGAGCAATGTACCTTGGCACTGTCACAGTGTCCAGATACGGGAGTGTGTCTCGCTCTCTGTTCTAGCTCTCTCCCTCCCTCCCTCTCTCTCTCTCTCTCTCTTTCTGCCTGCTTCTCTCTTTCTGTGCGTGTCTACACACTTTCCCGCTTTTTGTCTGTCTGCCTCTCGTTCTCTGCCTGTCTGTCGCTCTCACACTGTTCTCTCTCTGTCTCTCTCTCTCTCTCTCTCTCTCTCTCTCTCTCTCTCTCTCTCTCTCTCTGTGTCCTGTTCTCTCCTCCCATCTGTCTCTGTTCCGTCTGCCTTCATGTGTCCTCCCTGTCATGTCTGTGTAATTATGTTTACCTCCAGTCTCTCAATAGCTTTCTCTCTCCCCTCTTACTCTCTCCCCTCTTCCTCTCTCTCTGCCTGTGACATCTGTGTTTTAACCAGCCCTCCACTCTCCCCCCTTTCATTTTAACTCTGGAATTGCTTTGTTCGTTTGATGCCAGACAATGAGAGCGCCAGCCAGCCAGAGAAATTTTATCGCTGCGGCAAAGCCGCTGCACTTAAAACTTAAACTTATTTCCCCCTCCCCTTTACGCTTTCCCTCAGCTGCCTCGTCCTCCTTATGTGGGGTTTCAACATCCTGAACTTGTAGAGCCACCCCCCCCCCCCCCCCCCCCCCAATGCCTACGTCTCGGACACGCATGAACGCTTGCGCTCACACGCTCACGCCACCCCCCCAAACCCCACCCCTCGTCTCCGAATGCAAAACGCAACGATCTCATACCCGGGTTTGCCAGGTTGGTTTCCATGGTTGCCGTTGGGGACTCTGTTTAGCGCCTGGCGTGGCTCCACAGCGTTGGCTCCGGTTGCCAAGCCACTGTCATCATCCCGCATCGTAGTGCCACTGTCATGGAAGTGCCATTCAAGTGATGCATCGTGCTGTGCCGAGAGAGAAGACCACCTCATTCAAGCCCCCAAGTACCTTCTGCTTCGCTGAAGGCAGATGGACGGGTCATGTTTCCAACAACTGGAAGGCGCCTCTCTTTGGGAAGACATCTGGAAATGGAACACACGCAGCCTCTCTTTATCGCATATTGACTGTTTGAAACGAAGCACATATTTATCCCCCCCCCCCCCCATATGTAACCATCACATAGTTTATTATATGCCTGAAGTGATTCATCACCTAGGAGTGTAATACGGCGTGGCAGGCGCTACAAAGTGACCTGGGCACAGAGGCATTGCTCTTCTGTTGTGACCGGATGAGTGATATGAAGACTTATGTCTGTCAGGCCCTCTTATTGCCCATCTCAGTCCAGCCCTGGCTTCGACCCAGACGTCCTGGGTTGCCCTCGCAGTGCACCCAGAGGGCTGGCAGTTTATTTTAAGGCCCGAGTCATCCGAGCATTGACTCTGGGCCGCATCAGATCGCATTTTCTACTTGACTTGGCCCCTCCGCACCGGGCCCGTGTAGCTCGTCAAGCAAACGCAGGATTTCTGACGGACATGGGGGCCCGTCACCACGACGACGGTGAGCAGACATGACAGGGGTTTGGCTGCTCAGCCGGTCAGATGAAGGAAACGGGACGCGGGACATTATCTCTGTGTTTGACGCTCGCCCGCCGGCGCCACCGTAGCCTTAGTATCCGAACAGATAGGCGTGTTTGTGTGTGTCTTTTTTTCCGGTGTGCAGAGGGCTGGTGTGCTTTCACATGATGTTTTTAACCGGCGGTCAACTGTCTTTGAAGTGCTTCTCAGTTACTGATGCCTGACAGGCTAAACACACTCCACACCACCCCTAACCCTCGGCTGGAGTAGTGTTAGTATCACAGCTCGCCCTGGCCTCCTGCTAATGTAGTGTTAGTATCACAGCTCATTCAGCCTCCATATCCTGTCAGGCCTGTTCTGTGTGAGAGAACAGAAAAACTAGAAAAGCTGTCGGGCTACATCTGTTGCCACGCGTTGATCCCTGTTATCCAGGTTTGCGCGTTCAGTTTGGGGGTTGATGGGAAGTTTTGATTGGAGGGGAGAAATGACTTGATTCCAGCCCCGACTCGCTGGAGAGACATGTTGCCATTCCAGCATATGGGACTCTAGTCACAGCTGAGGATGTTGGACTGATTCCTAAACCCATTCTTTTATTTCCCAGCTTTCCCCCCTCTGCTTCCCTCTTTTCTCCATTTGTAAGTGTTCCTTTCGTCCCTGCCAATGCCATTCCACCATTCCTTGGTGAATCACAGGTGGCCCTTAAGCCCTCGGCTTTGCCCAAACTCAGTCATTTCAGTTTTCCTACGAAAGACACTCGCTTTGTGAGAACGCTTTTCCTACCTAGTACCCGTCCCGGCTCCAGGTCACGAACAGTGCAGGTGTGGGTCAACGACAATCCCGACCCACAGTCTGGGTCTGTGTATTGCGTGCTTGACCAGAGGTAGGAATCTAGGCTGCGTCCTGCCCAGGGGCCTGCCCTTCCTCAGCGTGACCGGAGACGGCAGCTCCAACACGGAACCTAACTGCTGCCAGGAAGAGACGTTAACCTCCTCCCATCCCGGCCCTTTACCGCACGCTCTGAGGTTAGCGTCCACCGGGCGGTAGATGAATGGGACTAGTTTGTCTAGTGTGGCAGCAGCGCTGATTGTCTTCTCTCTTCTCTCGGTGGCTGGACTGCAGAGCGTTACTGGGGACTGGTGACGGCAGCTGCTGCTGCTGCTCTCCTGGGAGCTTTTGAGTGGTGGCAGGGCCTATTTCTTTTGACATGACATTTTAGTTTAATTGTGTGGTTATGACTACTGTGCCTGGTTTGGCCAACACCTGACTAACATAGCTGCGTAGGCATGTAATAATGTTATCTATGGAGGAGGTAGTTGTCTTCCTGAATAAGTACGGGCTAGATCCTTAAGCGCTCAGAGGGGTTGGTGCTGTTGAGTTTTAAGACGGTAATCAAGTAAGACTTAACGCAGTCCTCTGAGCCAGTGTCAAGGGTGGGCGGCTCAGTCGCAACACTGCTGCGGAAAGCGTGACCTTAATTATTCTGCGTTGGCGTGACAGTTTCACATGGCACACGCATGTTGAGGCGAACCACCTCTGCCACATTTGATTAATAATGCAGTTCAGATCACCCCTGTCTGCGGGATGTGTGCGCACAGCGACGCGCTGACGCTGACAGACTCTGACATTCTCAACCACTGACATTTAAATGCCTTCAACTAAAAAATCTTACATGAGCCCCGAGATCTGGTTTGAGCGAGTGCATCTGCTCAGCGTAACTCTCTCCCAACTTGATGAAGACGGGGACTGAGTGTCCCTTAGCTCCTCCCTCTCTTCCTCAGCATCGGCATCTGTTCACAAGTGCCTCTCTCTTCTCTTCATGTCTCCTACAGTCAGCCATCTCCCACACTGTTCTCTCTCTCTCCTTTACCTGCTGCTTTGACAGCTCTCTCTCTCTCTCCCTCTCTATCTCTCTCTCTCTCTCTCTCACTCACTCACTCACTCACACACCTTCTCCGCGCTCCCTCTCTAGCCCCGTCTCTATTTTTCTTCTCCAAGGTCCCTCGCTCTCCTCTCTCAATTTTGCCTTGGGCGTCTGCAGTGACTGACGCACATGTCTTGTTTCATCCCTGATTCTCCCTGCACACGTAATCATTTCTCACCGGAAGCACATTTTTATATTGTGTGTGTATACACATTATGCGTGTGTGTATAAATCTACTCTTTCTACCTGAAAGTATCATCAGTTTTTATGTTTACATCCCTTGCTATAATCCAAGACTGAGGTACTAGATTTCCATTGTAACTGACAGGTGTCCCTTCCACACAGCCAATCCAGTAACACAGATGGGTGTCTGATTCAGTTGACTTTGGCCATTTGACAAAAGCGGAATTGGATCACCTACTTCCAAGGGGGAGATTATTTCAAAGGTCATATCATGGTCATGAAAAAAAAACTAAAAATAATCGTAATCGTATATATTTTTTAAAATTACATTTCATCCCCCCTCCCCCCGATTTTGTTCAGTGGTAGAAGGTTCAAAGGACACAACGTGAAACAAAAGTGAAAACGGTTCAATTTGTCTAGTTGTAATCTCATCTGTATGCATGATTAAAACAAATTACACCACACACAATGTATCAAGGAAAAGATTTAATGTCCCCCGGGCTCTCTGTGTATTTACAGCCCCCTATAAAACACGGCGCTGTCACTAACGGAGCTGTCACAAGGCTTTTCCCAGACCTGCTCCTTGATCTCTTGCTGTTGAAGTCTTGCCTTTTTGATTGGCTCTGGTGGCAGGTAGATGAGCTACGGCCACCTCTGCCGCTGTAATTATACAGGAAAGGAATGTTTCGTCTGCCGAACCTGGGTCATTAATAACAGCAGCGCCTGTCTGGGCCCCCCCCCCCCCCCCCCCCCCCCCCGGCCTACTAAAGAGGAACGAACAAACGGATACAATATAGATGGCGGGGGACTTTGGTGTGTTTTATTAGCTGCGTCGTGTTTGTCTCCGGTGAGTTCTGTGAGTTCCTCGCGTGTTGCGGTTCACATGTATGCCTCTGCGCATCAATATTTGAAGGTGACGTGTTACATGGTATTTGTCTCTTTGGCGTGGCATAGTGTGAGGAACAAAGATGTCATGTCACACAGGCCTGGCTTATACGCTGATTAATGGAGTATGCAACTTGCCCTGCAGCCAAACAGACTTTGTGTTTGTCCTGGCTCCCATGTTGTTTTTTTGTGTTCTTTTCTTGAACTACCCTCGTGTACACGCAGGAGCAGATGTGGTGTGGGAGCTCAGCTTTCTCATTAGTCCACCCCCCCTCCTCCTCTCTGAATTTATTTTATTGTCTTTTTCCAACTTCATCTCGGAGGGCAAGTTCGAGACTGGAGTTCATTTCATGTCAACTACCTTTACTAAAATAGAATCCACAAATGGTATAAAAATAAATAAATATGTATATATATATATATTAGTTGCAACAAACTGATCGACCTGATGATACCAGTGATGGGATGGCAACCTCCACTGAGGGGGGCACCGCAGGGACACCCTCATTCCAAACGAACGAATTAAGCCAGAGAGGTCGGGGGGTTATTTATCGAACGGATGACAAACTTTCACACTGTCAGCACTGCTTCCTGTGTGGCATTTGGGAGCTCTTGGTAGTTATTGTCTCTGGGTCTGACCTTATTGAAATTTACTGAGTGGCTGATGATATGCGTGGTTGGAAAGGGTCGCCGCGCAGCACTGCTGAGATTTATAGGCTGTCGCTCTGCTGCGCCCCCGTCACCAGGAGCAGGACTGCTGCCAGGCAGAGAGGAGGAATGCTCCCTGCTAAAGAGCGGGGAACAGGGAAGAGATCCCAGCCATTTGTTTTGTTGACGTATGAGACGGTGTCTTCCGTACCGCAGGTGTCTGAATGGTGTTTCCGCGCGGGGCCTGAAGCTAGCGTTCTCTGAGTGACTGGCGTTTCCTATTAGGGCCCATTGAACCCTTTTGATATATGAAAGCGTGTTTAAAAATGTAATTTCCCATTCACTTGAAGGATATTTTGGGTGTCATTTTTTATTCACCAAGCGTAATGAACTCTCTGGTACCTGAACATCTCTTAAGAATATCTTGCCTGAATAGCGTTAAGCCGTACTGCCCTTCACAAAATGGTACAAAACAGTTTTCTCATCATGCAAGAGCATGTCTTTTGTGCTTGGAGCAGAAGGGCATTCTCCCCCTTCCTCCTTCCCCCACTGCAATCACTTGTAACTGTTGACTGTCGGGAGTTGTTTAGGCTGCAGTTCAACATTGTATACAAGAATGCCAGTCAACATCCAAGACATCTTCCACTGCAGCCAAAATAGGTTCTTTAAAAAAAAAAAAAATCCAAAGCCTGATCTGGAGAATGAATTATTTGCTCTTTTCAGTTTGTAAGCTGCATATCCTCAGCCGTTCAATATCCTCCCGGCATCCCCGAACTTTTCATTTGTTCAGACGAAAGAGACAAGATCTCAGGATATCCATTGGGGTCGCTATATTATTGTTTGCCTGTGAATGCCGTCGCACATAAGCCCTCTAATGATTCGCTGCTCGTGTGTTGGTAACCTGCCGCTGTCCACAGTGTGAACCCGTTTCCAAACTCTATTTCCTGTGTGTCATTGGAACATCCACTGACATTTCGCCCAGCCCCACTGCTGAGAACATTATATTGGCTTGTATCAGACATGAGAAAAAGGAAGGTACAAGTGGTGGTAGTGTGAAATAAATTATAGAGGAGAATGTCCTTGAGACCGCTCTTAGGAGTGGTTCCATTGGCCTGGACGGAATATCTTTTGAAAGGTTGGATGGTAAAATCCTCAGATAATTTGTCAATGTGTTGCTTCTCTCTTTCCTTTTTAAGCTGACTTGAAATGACTGAAGGTCAGTAACTGCTACTCAGTTGGCACACACAGGCCTGGAGTGAGACATTAAGTGCATCTCTGACAAAAGGTTATATCAAGAAAGATGGCAGAGTTCTCGCATCGATTGGACCAAAATGAAAGTAACTTTATATTCATTTGGGGAGTAATTCACTTTTTCCAGAGCGTGGCGGATCGCTTGTTGCCAGCGCCCCAGTGCAAATGTCACCTCCGGTTTCTTGATGCGAGGTGAATAGATTTTTTAGCTTTGTTTTCCTTTTTGGCTCATTGCTTATCCAATTGATGCCGGCTGTACTCGCTCAGTTGGTGCTCGAACATGGTTTTGTTCAAGTTAACACGCTGCAGTCTGTCGTGTTTCTGTCATGGTTTTCTTAAGCCCATGTCTACAATAATTGCCATGTCCTATCAGCCTGGTCACTGGCCCAGCTACATCTGTAGTATCTGCTCTACCCTGCTAAGAGTTCATTTGCCTCCCTACCACTAGTTCTTTTAATTAATGTCACGCCTTGAAATGCAGTTTCACCAAGAATGTCAGAAGAGATGGATGGGCTTCAGATATTGATTAACAAAGGCCGATTTTTCTACCTCTCTTAGAAAGCCATGATTTTAATGTTAGTGACCTTCATTTCGCACAAGTCACATTGGTTTTTACCATTGGTTGGACATTGACATGAAAGTCAGGCTCTAATTCTGCAGTCTGGTCATTTTTGTACCGGGTGTTTTTGGTAGGAGAATTGCATTGGCTTCCAAGGTGATGGGTATTTGTGAATTGATCTGTGATGAATGTCGGCGTGAAGACCTCGCTGTGAGACTGGCCACATCTAAGCCTGGTTCAGAGCAGACACACAGTTCCTTTATGTTCCACAGATGTGTGTGGTTGGTTCATGTCCCTGACCTTGACAAACAGGAAATTACTTCAAGCTCAACATGAGAGGAATAACGTGACATGAAGGAGAGTAGGAACAATGGCTATACCCGTAATAATGGCATTAAGCAAATACACGGCAATGAAAGTACTTCATAAGTAAATGTCCTTTATTTATCCCCCAAATAATGTTCTCCCCTCAAGGACAGTAGCCGATTGGAATAGGAATGGCTTTTTGGACCTGTGAAGGCTAAATGTGTTTAGCACATACTTACTATGTGGAGCATCAGATTGCATTCGGGGCTGAATTGTTCTTTCAGCACTCCAATCCAGATTGCTTGACCTACAGGGATGCACAGATGACAGTAAAACACTGGGATCTGGATGGGCTGTAATTTCATTATCGGTACGTTGCGAGGGAGGGCCTCAAAATAACCCCTGAAAGCTACTCGTATAACCGCTATCGCATTAAAACCAATTGTTTCACTCGAGTCCCAGGTCCTTTCACTTAGGTGTGCATCCAGCTCATCTAAAATATTTTTGTAAGCAACACTAGGAAGAATAATTTTGAGACATTTCTTTCGAAAGTCAATCTACGTTCACACTGCGCGAGCCTTCATGCTCAATTCCGATGTATTTATCAGATCAGATTTTTTTTTTTGGCGAGGGCTACTCACGTTGCAGTTCAGATTCCAGTGGCAACTGGTTGCGGTCCTGAACTGCCCCGCGTGCGCAAAAGAACAAGAACAACAACCTCACATGCAGGACGCTCTCACACCTGTTAAACATGGAGGTCAGTGAAGTATGTTTTCAAGCATTTCTTTATAAAGTCATGTTCTGGGGAAGCCAGCGACTGTGTGAGCTGGTAACAGAAGACGGGTAAGAGGAGATCCACATGTTTGATGAGGAGTGGCTGCTTGTTCAAGTCAGAGGTGTGTGTGAACAGAGCCCAGGAGTGGTGGCATCGTGACGTCAATGTCTTTACTGAAGCCAAATACATCCAGGATGTCAGGGGCCCCGTTCAGCTGCAGTGTGAACATGGCCATAGTGACTGATCCAACTGCATGCACAAATGACAGGATAAGATGCGCTCAGCAGATCATTAGGCTATGGAAAATTCTCCTGATCTTGGAAAGATGGCCTAGGGAATTTGCATAATGTTTCCTCCTGAAACATCATGTAATTGCATTTAATAAATATCCAGAGGAAAGGAATAAATCGGCTCCTAACGGATGAATGAGGTTAGGCCAAGATTAATTGCTTCTGAACCCCCCCAAACAAATATTTAAATTAGTTAAAATGGAACATGAATTGTGCTGGGTGCTGTCACAAAATACACCAGGGCTCCTGAATTGAAGTGATTTATCTGGTTGGTTTATACTTGTTTCTTGCCAGTGCATGGGCCTCCCTCATTAAAACGTCAGGGCCGGCACTCAGCCTTGTGAGTAAATATTCTCTTTTGTTCCGCTTTTGTATTATGCTCCAGACACAGTAATGTATGACCTAATTCATTTAGCAATTTTGCCATGTTTTTTTGTTGTTGAATTGCACAGTTATGCTCGAATTGATGTAAAGACTTAAGTTAAAGTAAATTAAAATGTATGGAAAAATCGTTCTGTTTAGCTTTGGGGTAAGTCTTTGGTTTGTATTAAATATTTGGTTGGGTTTAATTTAAATATGTAATGGAATCCAAAGGAACATGGCTATATTTGGTCGTCTAACATTCAGTTTTGACTACACTGGCTTAGCCCCCCCCCCGTGTTTGTGTGTTGGAGTAGAATAGGACTAAATTGATAGCTGTGTCCTGAAATTAAATGTTGTCTCTAAGAAACGAATCGGATCTACAGATGAGTGTATTGGCCAAGTCATGAAACAAAGGCTGAGTACAAGTGCACATTACACGACTCCCTTACAGAAAGCCTTTGAACAATTTGTAAACAGAAATCAATAGCCTGCTGGAGCTTTAGATGCTACTCTGGCTTCATTGATCCATCTTTGATCTAGGTGAGCAAATATAATTAAAACTAGATAGCATTGATTGGGTCTGGGGCACCAAGTACAATCTAAGGGTGACAAGCCTTTTTGGAATCTAATTTCATGCTTTGAAAGTATATGGCGGGGAACCAAGGAAATATTATACAAGGTCATATACGATTCTCACTAAAGGCTGGTAAATCTAGCTTTCATGTTTAATGGTGTTGGCTGCCGTTTCACAACTTTTTGTGACCAAAATTGGTTTCCAGCAGAAGGCACGCTGTGACTTTGCAGTGTGTTTAGGGACACTAAGCTCATTGGGGACCTTCACAGTATTAAATATGATCTTTACGTTCACAATCACATCATGGCAAACTTTGGGTCAGCTAGGCCATGGGGAAATGGAGTAAGAGCACCATGGAGTCTTAATGGAGACATCCACTTCCTTTTCATTGGAAAGCTTGTCGTTCAGAAGCTTTTGGAAGGAATTGAAATAGCCTCAAAGCAGACAGGCCTTGGGCCGTTATATCAGTATCATCTTGTCAAGAAAGGGACTTGGATTGGCCTTCGGCTATTAAACTCAGACTGGAATTGTTGTGCAAGCACAACAATGTTTAATTCTCTTTCTCGTCCTAAGGAACCAAAAGTGCATCTTTTTACCTCGTGTTTTATTGGACGTTTAACAGTGTTGCCTCCATAGGATTGTTTTGTAAATGGCACATTAAAAATTAATGGCCTGTTCATGCTTTTCTATTGCTGATTGAGTGGAGCTTACCTTACCAGATCCTGCAGGTCGACGCCCAGACATTCTCTGGTCTGATGGTTTTTTTCTTCAAGGTGCCTCGTTAACACAGTTCAAGTCTCCTTCAGCCATGCTGGTTTACAAAGTACCACTTAAATGTGGCTAAGGCATTCACTGGAGATCTAGATTATACACCCACATCACATTTGCTTTTGGTCTCTTACTTTAGAGCATGGTCATCACAGCCTACACATCCACTACTTACAATTGAACTCTCCCCCAGACCTATTTGAAAGCTTCCATTATTTTGTCTTTGGCTTTTTAATATTGAAATGGCTCCCACACTCAAGTCTTGGTTTCTCATTGAAACAGTTTAATGTGGTAGTGATGCGAAGATTCAGTATACAAAGGGCTTGTCCCATGGCTGTGAATGCTAGCATACTCCAGAATGCACCAGGCCATCACGTGTCGTTAAAAGTTCTTGATCTTTGTTCAGATGAACCGGGCTCTGTTCTGGACAGCAATTCATCCCCTTTTCTGATTGACCGACCGTCACTGTCGGTTGTCACTCAAGCCACAGAATTATTGAAATTGGCCTTCCATTTTGTCAGTCGCTTCAAGTTAGGGGTGGTATGCTGTCAGTGTCAGTCTTATTTCTGTTCTGGAGTCATTTCCTTGATGTAGTACGTAGAAAGTAAGGGACACGAGTGGGGTTATTTTACAGATCAAATTGTGTGGAAGGAAGTGGTTTGCAGAAATGTCAAAACAAATGGTGCAATTTTCTACTTCACCATGCATAGTGCTATGATTGGCATAGGAGCAATTCAGGTGGTGCCAATGCAGTTGGATGACACCCAACTTGAAGAACACCAGCTCCAGAATTTGAGATGAGAAGAGGTTGTACCTGAATCCTTTTGCAGCGAAGGGCATGGTTAGAATTGTAATGTGTTGTGGAGCAAAGGGCCATGTCTTGATAGATTCACAGCCTATTCACGTACATAATGTCTCACTCTAGTTAGAGAATTTTTTTAATCAAGTCACTTTTGATTGGTGTCATGGCAACATCTGATAACCCTCACCCCCATTTGATGGAGTAGGTCAAAGGGTCATATGTAAGCATGCGTATGAGGTTGTGTCTATGGTTACCGAATATGACTTATAGGTTCCCTGCCAGGGTAACTACGGCTCTGTCCCCAGGTAATGGATATGCCTGGGAGCGGATGTAGATTTTCAGTTAACATGCTTAATAAATCAAAGAAGTCATTTGTCACCTCCCCGATTATGAGATTGATTCTCCCTAGCCCTGGAATGCCGGGCTCAGGCTCTTCAATTATGCCCAGACCCTCCCAACTTGTTGTGTGTCTGGAGTGGCCTCGCAACATGCCTGTTTCTCGCTACACTTCAGGTTAGGGAGACGGAGACAAATATTACCCATTGTTTATTAAGTGCTCAGCGGTTCCCAAGCTGCTGGTGTGGAATTGACACTGGCGACGGATTGCCGCGTGAAAGATGGATGCTCCCTGCCAAATCTGGCACACTCTCCCTCTCTCACACTCTCCGTTGGAAACCGGTAAATAGATGATGGACCATGACTTTGTTTTTGTAGCCAGCGTGATATTTGGAGACACTCGCCCTTCACAGGTGTTCTGTTAGTAACTGCGATGTGTTATGCAAAGACAGCCCCCCCCCCCACACACACACACACACACACACACACACCGGGCAGTAATTGATAGTAGTAGGCTAGCGTTTACATGAAATATCATTAGGGCGGTTTTTGTTTTGGTAAGATGCCTTGTCTGAGACTACACTAAAAAGCAGAAGTGTTTTTGTTTTCTGGAAATTGGGTTGCCTAGGTGTCATTGCATGGGCAGCTTTCCATTAAGATCACTTTCATTGCTGCATCATCATTGTCTGTATGCTAATTTCTCAAGGTTGCTCTGGACTTGCAACGGATCTGCACGGCGATTGACTTTCTTTGTGTCCTTATAAAGCGTATTAGAAAAGACGAGACATGCTTCATGGCTCTAACATCAAACACAAGGTGGCATCACTGGGGCATTTGTCCCCTACAGGAACAGACACTGCAGTCATTGGTATTGTTCCCCTGTTGTCCAGGGTCTCCCTAATTGATCTTACTCTGGCCCATCCCAAGGTGCTGTGCTTTTTGGATCCACCAATGACCCAGTGAAAAATGGCTTTAAATGTGTTAGGCAGTAAATACATTAGGGAGGTATTTGCTGATGAGTGCCCAGATCAATATGTCCTTCCTAGTAAGCATTTTCGAGATTTATTGGAGGCCTCATAATGAATACCCGAGGCATGCTTGGCCCTTGAGTCCTTGAACCCTGTCGGATGGTCGGGACCCAAAGTGAGACTCATCAGTTCAGTGCATTCCCTGCCTGGCTACAGACTGCTGCTTTATTGGCCTGTCTTGCCTCCCATTTGCCTGATCACAAAAATAGAGCAATTCAAATAGACATGTTACAGGTGGGCGGCCGTGGAGGCCCTCAGATTTATCGCATGCTCTGTTCGCCTCCGCTTTGTTGCTTCTGACGGGTCCAAATAAATTGCCTTCAGAAAAGCCTCGCTCCTCCTGAAACATGTCTGTCTGGAGGTTAACTTTTTAATTGGGTTTCCCTTCCAACTGTGATGCATGCTGGTGGCTGGGTTGTAATGGTCGGGCTGTATTTATCTTTGAGACATTATAGGCCCCATATGGAAATGTAACATGCCGCTATAGATCACATCCAGTGTGTGCCATCATTGGTGAGCATTAAGACAGTCTTGCTTCATTGGTTACAGGGCAGGAGTGGACATTCGTCAAGTTACTGATGTTTACCCCTGAATAAGTGTCTGTTATCATAATTGAACTGGGGTTTGCCTCTTACTAAACAATACCCAAATCACAGTGTATTCACAGCTCAGAAACCCTTAAAACGCTGAGGAATATTTGTTAAGAATTGATAATCATTCTGCAACACTCACAGGATTGATGCTATTACACAGTGAGCAGATTTAATAGCTTCTCAAAGTCAGAGTTTTAATTATAACACAAGGAGGGGGAGAATAGAAATATTTTTTATGGAGGACAAGTATTGAGAACCTTTCGTCTGCTAATGGATTGAATTGGCTGAGAGCGTCTTCTTGAAGAAATCTTGATATCTCATATTGATCCCCTGTGGAGTTATGCATCTAGGTAGAAGATCGGCCAACATAAATGGTAACGCACATTTAAACATAGTCTTGGCCATAGCAGTAACAATGAACAGCTTTTTCAGACACACCCGTAATGGCAAGTGAACATGATTCTGGATTGGCCTGAATGCTGTTTCCTTGGCAACAGGAGACAAACGGGACAGTACGGCATATCATTCCATTACAAAAGCTCTTGTAGAGTCATGGTCTCCCTTCAGTGGGAGTTTAATATGTACCCATAACTGACTCAACATGGTCTTTGGGAAAGTGATGCCTGGAAAGGACTTTCTTGATCTCATAGATTGACAGATTGGTCACATACATACTACTCTTGGGGTCCATGAATATCAGAATCAACAAAATATGTTTTCTCCGTCTCCTGTGTAAGTTGTCCTCGACTGTTGGAATAAGGATAATTTTCGACCAATTTCACTGCTCTTGATGGAATGAAAACGCAACACAAGTTATTTTCGTGTTGTGTTATGCTTTTCCATTTTGTAGTTACACATTGGAAAACAAGTGCTTGGCAAATGTCGTGACATTTTAGTACCAAACAAACTAATAGGTGATCTTCTAGCTGGTGGGTAGCTAGCTTCACTTCAATATCTCCTTTTTTTCTTATCTCTTGCGTTTTGAGTTGTCGCTACCCTCACCATCATCCTTTTATCAAAGGCTTTGATCAGTGAGAGTGAAGGATGGCTACCCTATGCAGGCTAATGAAAGGAACAGCCACTGCCTTTAATTCAGCTGATATTGAAGGAGCACTTGGGGAAAATCGGGGTCCATCATTCCCCTGTCCCTCAGCACAAGCCTCAGGCCACTTATCAAAGACACATGAAAAAAACACCAAGAAAAAGAAACTTTCATCTGCCTGTGTTGACAAAAGAGCTTAATTAACATTGGGAACGGAGCGAGTAAGCATAAAAAGTCTCTACTTTTCATCCCGGAAGTAACGGTGCCACTGCTCACGTAAGTGCCTCTGCAGCCCTTTTAGTGGACGTGACCCTGGCTCTTAATTGGAAAGATTATTTATGACAGTCCAGAGGAGAAAAAAAAGCAATTGAAAGATAAAGATCAATCTTATCATCTCTGAGCTCGCTAAAGCCACAGCCGTCTCTCGTTTTTGTTTAGCTCGGAAAGGACACACACTGACATGAGGACACCAACCAAATTAAAAACAAAGGTTTACGTTGAATAGCTGTGGTGAGAGTGATTGAGCGGGTGTTCAGGATTTCTCCATAAATATTGCAGTTTTTAGCCGCATTCTTTCTTCTTCATTTTCCTCCCTTGAGAGCATCCCCACAGGCAGTGCATCTGTTTTCGCTTACTTTAGGTCACCACTGACCATGTCCAATGCAGCGGTAAAGCAATTACTCACTCCCCTTTTAATTGTGTGGCATTACGCTGTTAATGTCAGGTGCACTGCAGTGACACCCAGGTAAGACTTACCAAGAGACTTATGGGTAAAAAAGTAAAAAGCCTAAATCAAAAGGCATTGAATGTATTTTGTGGCTCCAAGTCACTGAGCAGTGTAATTTCTCTAGAGTCAAATTTTCCCTTCATCTGAAGAAATGGGATTGTCGAAGCTTTTGTCCTTGTCGGTGATATGAGATGCCACATTGAACACAGATTGTTCACCATGGTTTATGGATGTTCACTGTCGAGATTGTAAGCTAAAGTATTTGCTAGCAGCTGTGTTTTTTTTGGCTGTGTATTGCTTCAACAACCTCCTAACATCTACCCCGGCTTTTGCACTTAGTGGAATGTTTGTGTCCTGCATCGGAATGCGGGCACAATGAGATGTGCACATTCTGAAAGGTCTTATTAGTTCCAGAACACTCAAAAAATAGAACACGAATTCCTACAGCAAAACTGGGAGGTAACTCTTCCCATTTCTGTTTCATTTAAATCATGACTCAGTGGTTTAGATAATCATTTTCAACCAGTGTCAATCATTGTGTGTTTATCATGGTTCCAACAGCACCGTTGAACCCCTAGGGCCTGAGGCCGCTCTTACAAATGTCCCATCATTTGATGGGAGTTATTCAGGCAGCATGTAATCTTGGTTTAGATGGCCATGAAGTGCTGAAGCTGGAATGATATCAAAGCATTTACTCTTGGAAAATGTTCTGATAAGCCCTCCCCTTTCCCATAATGTCACTGCTGAACAATGTTATGAAATGAAAAATGCAGATTAGAACCAAAGTTGTAGTGTAACAGTAATGATCTCTTCTAGGTCACATTTAGTGAAGTGATGGTTAGATAAGGTGAATTTGAATAAATGAACATATAAATGACTTTTTAAGTCTACCATCTCTGTGGGGACTTCTAAATGTATAATTCTGACCTGAATGTATCTTGAGGTGGTTCCCAAGTTTCCCTTTTAGTCTAATGGTTGACGCTTGTTTTCGGCATGTAACAAGAATGGTTCCAAACCCCAATGAATCATCTCGTGTCCCAGTCTCAATGTGAAGGATGATCAAAGTTGTATGAACAGAAATATGTGTGTGTGGAATAAGCATGAATTTGTTTTCAATCAGAAGTTAATCTCTTAATACTTCAACAAAGCCATATGTTATTTAGCTTGGTACACACTTGGAAAGTGCAAGTATATTAAGAAAAAAGGTATATGATCTCCCTTGGGTATACAAATATCAAGTTAACCAACAATTAGTGGAAAGTCAGAACCATGGATAAATTGTAACCAGTTTTATTTAAAAATATATGTTTTAAGGAAAAAAAGATCTTTTCAGTTTGCCACATCTTACCCACTATACATATATGAAAATTTACATATTACAATACAAAAGGAATAGGGAGGAGAAAAGCATTCAGTTTGCACAAAGAGGTTTTAAGGAAGGGGGTGGGGGGTGAGTTCAGATGGTATAGAGGCAGAGTGGGGAGCAGGGCAATAGAATATGACAAGAGGAACCAAAAAACAGTTGACAAAGAGCCCAAGTGCAAATGGATGAATATTACTACAAATTGTGGATTTTCAATCACTTTTAACAAGCTGTATCTTCAACAGTGAGATGTCATTTAACAACACTTCTTTAAAAAAATGTATTCACTCCTTTACCTGCCCTTAGCTATTACTTGAGTAATAAGGCTTCTCCATTGTGTTTGCTGAGCACCGACAGTAGGTACAACTCAATTCATTTCCGACTGACCTTTTTTTTTTTGTGTGTTTTTTTTTGTGTTTTTTTTTTTTTTGGAACATGCAAGACATTTTGGAAAGGCAAGAGTAAAAGCAGCGCTTAGCCATAAACAAAACAGAGACATCAAAGTAGAGATACATGGCTTTGGAATCTTGGAACATTGAAACTTCTTTCACATGATTTCAAACCATACCAATTATTATAAAACTGTCCTGTCTAACTTTGAAAAACTTTCATGATTTTCCATGACTCAGCCTGAACTCCTGAAATATCTCAGTAAAGATCTGCTACATCACCTCTCAGAGACGAGAATTGCTCTAGAAGTGTGGGCGACCCGGTGGTTCACCGGCTAAGAGCTCGTACCACTGAGACTTGAAGGCCTTAACACGGGACTTGGGTTCGATTATGTCCCTGGCCATTTCCTGCATGTCTTCACCTCTCTCTTTCCCTGCTTTCCCATCGCTATCTCCTGCTGTCTCGATAAGTAAAGCCTTTTAGAAAAGATCTGGATGGGCCTGTTTTAAAATCTGAAATGAGTATGTAAATAACTCCAACACCTGATGGGTTCGCAACTTGGATGACAACATGATGCCATGAGTAGACCTATGATTAGATTCTAGATCTCCACCACAGTATGATTTAGTAAGGTTCTAACCTGCTCCTCACAGATGGCACTTCATCGCACCCTCTAGGGAGCACCTCCATTTAGCTTGCATTCTAACCGATCAAGTAGATTCTGGCAACCTTATCCCTCTCCCAAGCACTGTTCATTCAAAAGCATCTTTAGGATTTATAAACAACTTAAAAGGGTCTTTAGCCTTGTCGATGTCGGCCAAATCCAGACGAAGAAAATATAAAATGTCAAATAGTCCCATTGCATTATTGTGTTGAGGCTCTAGGGTATTGTTATTTGGATCAGGGTAGCAGTAATTTAGTGCTAATACTAAGTTGAGGTTGAACTCACTGTAATTGAAGTCAAGTCAGTATTTGTCATTCCCGTTTCTTTCCTTGTTGCTTATTTTGGTTCCATGGAATACCATTATCTGGCCTGAAAGAATGCCCATTTGCTTAGGTAAGATATTTTTTACCCCGTTTGCTCCACTCCGTCCTATCATTTCCCCCTTTACCCTTTTTTCTCTATCTCTCCTCTCTCTCTCTCTCTTCCCCTACCCCCCACCCCCAAACTGAGCACAAAGAGCTGCGTAGCTGCAGCGGCGGCAGCTTTAGTCGGATGCTAATGCACATCCTCTCCCTGCTGCATACCAATGTGTCCTGACCCAGCCTCGCTGTTTGCTTATCACAGGAGCTGCATTCGCTCTCAGGGGACATTCTCCACAGTTTAACTTGCCTGCTCTTTGCTAGGTTACTGTAGAAACGTATTGTGGCGTTCCCATTTTTTCTGCTTGAAAGAGACATTGTCAGTCAGATGTCACATCAGATAGGATCCTGATATAGAGATGTATGCTCTTGTTGGGAGTGTAAAGGATGTTTCTATCCGCTCTTGTTTTTGAGTGGCCGTGCGGGCTAAATCTTGCTGGATCACTGGTGTGGGTGACAGAATATTAGATTATTTTTGCCTGGCCTTAATTGGTTCAATCTTGAGCCTGTCAGACCTGATTAGAGTCTATGCTGCATCGAGGCTGCTCCCCCACTGGACTCCTGGGAAAGATTTATTTTCAGTATGAAACAGTATCTGCAAAGGCGTATAAGTTGTTCATTATTCCCCCTGCACTTGTCACATTCTCATATCCAGGAATCTCTTACCTTGGCTTTTGTGTGTGTGTTGGCCCCTGGCATATAGTTTTGTGAATCCATAAATGATGATAAAGCAGGTTAAGTTGTTGAGAACACTACACAGTCACAGTGTCGATGGTATTTGAGAGTTGAAGAGAGACCATCTGTAGGTCATCTTGCGCCTTTGATATGCATAATGATGGTGAGTAAGTGTATGCACATAAGGGTTTGATAAATTCACACTTGAAGTCCTAGCTGAAGACATCCAGACATTTTTAACTAAGCGAGTGCTGCAGCATATTGGACATTAACCTTTCCACAAACAGTGCTAAGCTTTTAGTTTTAATGGGAGGTGATGGGCTACTGAATCAAATTAAACCTGGAAACGAGGAGCCTATCATTGGCATTCACTGACAAGATCTGACAGACCTTGCCAGCATCAGGGGAGGAAATGGTCACTTTTTACATAATTAGCAGCTGAGTTATGTCGAAATATTCGATTTTAGGTTGAGGACCAATTCAAATTCATAGGTAATCCCAAAACAAATGTCAACCGTTTTTACAACCAGTTTATTTATTTGTCCAAAGTGATGTTTGTAAGTGATCTACAGTCTTCTTTCTCCTTCAAGACACAATACTTTCTGTTTAATTTCACCATTATTCAATAGTTAACTTTTTACTTTTATCAACATTTTGGCTGGCAATTTCCTCTGTGTCGCTGAATATAGTGACTAATAATGTGGAGACAAGTCTCAGTTTACCGTTTTCTGTTGAGAATGATTGCCCTAGCTTCATATGAACAACCTTGCATTCATAGAAAAATAAATTTGTGAATATCTCTACATCATCTCTTAACTGTCAAATCCTTTACTAGTCATCTCAGCGTTCAAAAACTCCCATAGATTTTCAAAGCTATCTCGTAGAAATTATGCTATTTATATAAACTGGAAAAAAGCAAAAAACAAACCCTGTATCATCTGAAATGGTCAAATGGCAAACCATAAGCTGCAGGAATAAATAGGAGTTCATACTTCACACTCTTTATAAGGCAGCTGCTGACATTTGCACTGCCCATAGCCGTTGATGATGACGAGTGCCCCTTCCTCGTGACTGGGTTCGTACTCATTGTAGGGCACCTGCGTGGCCAGGTCCGCCATTGGCTGCCTTGGCTGGGTCCTCATCTGTCGGCGGTTCTGGATGGCCGAGCAGTGGCGTATCCGGCGCAGGGTGGGGGGGCAGCACTTCCGTGAGATGTACACAACGAATATGATGAGAAAGAAGGAAAACAGCAGGGCCATAGTTCCAATGATGACCCTCTGAGTGAGAATGGTATTGTCCGTCTCCATGAAGTCGTCCGTGACCGGTGCCCCTTCCACTGTTGTGGTCGCCAGGGCAGCGCGTGGAGTTTGAGTAGTTGTGGTCATGGTGGTCACAATGGTAAAGCTCCCCAAATCCTCTGCATAGAAGTCTGTTGGGGTCTGCTGCATAATTCCAAACAGGGAGCTGGTGACCTCTGGGGTTGTGGTGGCGTCCGTGGCTGTACTAACGGTCTGAACAACTGGCGCCGAAAAATTCTGACAAAGTTGGAATCCATAAACGGCATCCAGTATCTCCTCACCCTGGGCGTACTCAGGATTGTGGCACAGAATGGAATGTTCCCATCTTCCCTTGAAGGTGCTGAGCCAAGTGGCCAGGGAGCAGATCCTTTTGGTACATTCCCAAAGGTTGCTGGACAGCCCGATGGTGCTCAGTGACTGCCACATATCCATGACCAGGGGATCCAGGCTGCTTAGTTTGTTGTTATCCAGCAGCAGGATCTTAAGGTTCGGCAGCGTTTCGAAAACATCAGGTGTCAGGACCCGGATCTCGTTGCCTGTGAGGTCCAGCTTCTCCAGGGTGGTCCAGGTCCAATCCATGCCACATGTTAGGTTGCTGATCTTGTTCCACTGCAGATAGAGGAACTGGAGGGCAACCAGTCGTGGGAAATGGGCCAAGTTGATCTTGGTCAGCTGGTTGTGTTCCAAGTGGAGTTCTCTGAGCTTGATGAGCCCAGCAAAGCCGTTCCGGGCCAGGCTCCGGAGCCGGTTGTTGCTGAGGCCCAGGTACTCCAGGCTGCGGCAGTCCCAAAACGCCCGGACAGGGGTAGTGCGCAGAGAGTTGGAGCGCAGGTGCAGGATCTGGAGCTTCCTCAGCCCGTGGAACAGCTCTGGCTCCAGCGCTGTCATCTGGTTAAAAGACAGATCCAGGATCTGGAGGTTGATGAGGTGGATGAAGGTTGTGTTGGGCAGCTTGGTGATGCGGTTGGAGCTCAGGTTGAGGTCCTTCAGTTTATACAGCCCCTGGAAGGCATCCTCCTGAACCGTTGTGATCTGGTTGTGGTCCAAATGGAGCCAGGTTAGCTGGCTGAAGCCATAGAATTGGTCGGGGCTTAGCTCGGTGATGCTGTTGTGGCGCAGTGACAGCCCAAGGGCCCCCTTGTCCACGCCATCTGGGGGCGCCTGAAGCCCCTGGGTGTCACAGTAGAACTGCAGGTCCTCACAGCGGCATTTCTGAGGGCAGGTTGTGCACGACGCAGGGGGCGGCAGGCACAGCAGCATGCTGATCACACACAGACACAGGGCCGCTGGTGTAGGTCCCACCAATGACCACCTTGAATGGAAACCTGGATGGATTCAAAGATAAGAAAATAAACCGAGGGGAGGGAAAGCTAATCTCTGTAGAACACTTAATGCTGATGTGAATGCTTTGTGGTAATACGTTTTTTTTCTTTCCCGAGTGCGCATTCTTTTTTTTTTTCTTCGTGTTTTTTTTTTTTTTTTTTTGCTCTCTCATTCTCTCTCTATCTCTCTCTTATTCATTCTTCTTGCCGGTCATCTAGAATTGTACATGTCTACAGCACATCACAGTTGTGTCATTATTATGAACAGAAGTGTTTTGTTTTTTAAACAGCAAGGTCACTTGAGAATCAAGCGTGTGTGCATTTAACTGGTGATCTAGTAGACTTTTTCCACCCTCCTTTATCGTTCATCTTCCATTTCTCCGACATGCCATAATTGGATTTGATTGGTCAAAGATCGGCAGGTTCCTAACCTAATTTAAACTACTAATTTGCATACCTTTTTCGACTCAATGATTTCTTTGTATATACTTTCTCAACGTTTCAAATGTGTGTCTGGAATGATACTTCTCAAATGCCCCTGTTGAGCAACATATCCTGTTAGAGATCACGTCTGTCGTTTCAACTCGCCAACAGGGAAAGGGGGAAAGCAAATACGGCGTTAGAAGTAAATAAATAGGGCTTAAATAACTATTAGACAACAGCCCCCCCTCATTCTGACTCTTATTCTCCTTTCTATTCAAGTCCAGACCCGCCCGATAGAGAAGCTAACTTACCCATTCTTTTGTGCACATCGGTGGCTGCATTCAACTGTCCTTTTCCACAGACCCTTGGAGCAGCCAGATGGAACAGAAATCCAAAGGGAAAAAACCCTTTTGAGTGAACACAAAAGGAATTAGGCTCTTCTGAAATAAAGCAACGCTGAGCCCACCCAATTGAAATATAATCAGAAATTCCATGTCCTGGGATGTTGCTGTTTCTTATTAGTGCGCTTTTCTTCTTCCAAATTCCAGGTTAAGAGCTTGCATTTCTTTTCCTCTCCTCTTCCCAGGAATCCTTAAATTTTTTATTTTTTTTTACTTGCCGATTTGCATCCGGAGAGACCGTGGCTAACACAGCTCCCCGCTCCTCACTGGGTCCCCCGTTTCCCTTCCTCTGCAATGATGTCAGCTCAATTGGTTAATTGAAGATCAAGCGGTCCCCTTCCATGACTGGGGGGTCCTCCAACCCTAACTTGTTGATGGCAGCTCGAGACCCTGCGCCCGTCGCCAGCTCAGCCTCGGCACCCAGCCTCGCTAGCGCAGTGCACGGAGCTCTCGCCTGCCAGCACAGACGCAGAGGAAGAGGGGAAAAGCGGAGGAGAGGGCTCGGGATGTTATTCTGCGCTTTTGTTGCAGCCACTCACCACTACAGAGTGGTGGCAGCCTGGCGTCGATCATCTGTGCTGTTTCTCTCTCTCCTGCGCTCGCTCGCTCCCTCGCTCCACCTCTCTCTCTCTCTCTCTCCTGCGCTCGCTCGCTCCCTCGCTCCACCTCTCTCTCTCTCTCTCCTGCGCTCGCTCGCTCCCTCGCTCCACCTCTCTCTCTCTCTCTCTCCTGTTCCCTCAGTCTCTCTGCCTTTGCACACTTGCTCGCAAGCCTCATTCCTCCTCCCTCTACCCCCCCCCCCCCTTCCTACCCACATCTTTTTTTCTCTCTCCTAGTGGCTCGTCACCATCAGAATATTGATATCTCCAACGTGTTGCGGCAGCTCACTGTTGAAATTAACCAGGGCTGTAAATCTGAACCTCGCCTGCATGTTGTCTTTGTGTCTGCTGTATACATACTAGTCATACTAGTCACATTAAATACAATTAATAAACAAACAGCCATTTTCTGAGGCTCCGGACTATAGAAGAGAGGTGAGAGGAGGGGTTGAGGAAAGAGCAGAAATGTACTGCAAAGCCCCATTTTTTTTGTAGCTGAAGTAGGCATGTTTGAGTGTGATACATAATTCACACGTGTCCCGAGAGCAGAGCTTTAAATTTTTGAGCACAGGCATGTGATGTATGACCAGCTGCTCCTGAATTCAATTTGAATGACTTTGAATGTGTAATAGACTGAGGCAAATTCCGAGCTTGGTAATGTGAGGTTAAAGATGAGATTGAAGTCATCAAAATGTCATCCAACCAATTTGACAATTAGCAGCCGTTTTCTTTCTTTTTGAGAGCACGGTGCAGAGAAGTGGTTTTTTGATTTGTTGTCTCAGACTGCAGACTGCCTCCATTCATGTTTTGAGCAGTCCAGCATCTTGAAGGGTGCCACGTCAAGAATGACGTCTTGGTTCTTCTCTCTCTGTCTCTTTCTGTCTCTCTGTCTCTCTCTCTCTCTCTCTGTTTCACTCTCTCTCTGTTTCACTCCCCCTCGAGATCCTCTCACTGAAGCTTCTTTGTCTATTGCCCCTTTATTCACACCCCACTGTGTTGCTCCCCTCCTACCCCAGTACACACACATTTTCACTAGAATCCAGTAGGCTGTCAACCCTTAAAGCCAGATTTAATTTAATGACCCTCCCCCAACTCCCCTTTCCTATCCCTTACCCTCCCCCAACTCCCCCTTCCACCTATTGGACAACTCCTAAGTGGAGAGGGGGGGGGGGGGGAATTGCTCTCTGGTGTTTTGTTTTCAATGGCACCTGTTAGCCCAATGGGGTTCATGACCTTCTGCATGATACTTGAACTTGATTTGTTGTGATTGCAGTGGGAGGGGCCCACCATTTCCCCACTGCCACCCCTTTGTCATCCATTTTGTTTTATTGCTGGGTTGCACTGATGACCTCCTTACATTATGACATGAACGAGGACATGAATATTCAACTATTTCCCCTTGCACCGGCCTTTGATGTGTCTCATGCTTTGTCTTGTCAAAACAGCTTCTTGAATAAGGAGCACCATGCATAGTGGTGCAGGCCAGGGGTTATTTTTTTAGCAACAGAATGGTTACTCCATGCTAATTGTCTTTGACTATGCATAAACTACCCAATACAACCAACTGCTTAGCACATTTGTTTTAGTCTATTGTCACATTGTGCTGTCACGACTCTTAAAGGCATCTTGAAATAACTATAAAGTAAAAAGAAAAAAAAAAAAAGAAAAGAATTCTTATGTTAATCGCCTGAATCGCTCTCTG
This sequence comes from Osmerus mordax, assembly GCF_038355195.1. Classification (NCBI taxonomy): domain Eukaryota; kingdom Metazoa; phylum Chordata; class Actinopteri; order Osmeriformes; family Osmeridae; genus Osmerus; species Osmerus mordax. Next base: position 12,077,718 of record NC_090061.1, read on the forward strand.
AGGGTAACCTGCTTTCCATGTTCAAACGTGCAACAACTCAGGAAACAGTGCTTTGCACTTCACAGACTCTTTGAAACACGCATGTTGTTTGTAGTCATGGCTGCGAATTTACGGGTCACCTGACTCAAGTGCATTCATGTCATCCCTCTGTTTGTGTGGTGGACTGCAAGCCCCAATGGGATGTCTCCACAGAGTGTGAAAGAGGGAGGGGGGAGGGGACGGGGGACGGGACTGAGACTCGTGTCTCAGTCGATATGATGTACACTCCCTGGAGTTAGCGCGTGCTAGCTCGTCCTAATCTGAATCACCAAACGCCGTCACAGAGAGGGGGAATATCCCAGAGCTCTGATTGTGTCTCCAATTAAGCGAACTCGCTGGGAGTGGAATCAATATCAAAGAGCTGCATGATCATTTGGCCCGCAGAGGACATTTTATTTTCATTTAGTTGATATCCCCACAATCCCAGGGACTATTCTGCCGGTGGAAAAGTGACATGCCCAAATCCGTCCTCGGGGAGAGAAAGAGAGGCAGCGGCGGGGACAGAGGAAGCGAGAGGGGACTTACTTTAGCAGAGAGGCTGGAGAGAGACGCCATCCCTGTCACAGGAAGCCTCAGCACCTAAGAAGCAGCACTCGTGATCCTGGGATGGAAGGAGATGACATATAGGCATGACTGAAATAGGATGGAGGGTGAGCGAGTGAGGGCGCGAGAGAACCCAGGCCAAAGCGCACAGCCACGGCGCAACGACTTTCTGCGACCAACCGGCACAAAACCAGCGGATTAATACCGCCAGGAGCTCCCTTCGCCTCCAACAGTGGACCCCCTGGTGGAGCAGGGGGAGGGGTGGGTGGGTGGGTGGGTTGGTGGGGGACATGTTTCATTGGCTGTCAGAGTACTACTGCCAGTGAGATGGTGACGAGTCTGCCTGAGGCCTGAGCCCCTCAGCCCCTCTCTCTCTCCCTTTTCCCACCTCTCTCTCCCTTCACTCTGCGACTGTCCGGTTCCTCACTTTCTCCCCGGCGTTGCCTCCTTCAGAGATGCGTGTGCATGCTGTGGGAGCCCTGTGACTGTGCTCCTGACGTGACGGCGTGTGTCCAGGGGTTCTGCCGCGGAGCCGTACGACTGGTGGGGGGAAAGCCCCCGTGCGTCCGTGCTGCTGCACATCATTAACCGTTTATGCCCTCCATGCAGGGCATCCAACCCTTGGTGTGCCCTCCCAGTACCTCATGCATGACTGGGCGGTCCGCGGGGGGGGGGGGCAAAGCAAGTGGCGTTACGGTGGCTAGTCTTGACTTTGTCACATAACCGTCACGTTAGCGGAGGCGAGGCGGAGATGCCGTCCAAAGGGAATCGATGGATTGAATAAGACGTTGGACTCCACAGCTGCCACTCTTTATTGTTTCCTTCATTTCAATCTGTCCATCTCTATCTGTCGGTCTCTTCACCGACCCCGTCTGTTTGTTATCATAGCTGATGTAAAAACTTTCGGTCTTGTTTGTCACAGGCTTATATTGGATGGCCAACGGTGCTGTTTGTTTTCAGTCTGTAATGGGCTCGGACAAAGATGTTGGTCCATATTCATTAGGCAGCCAGCCCCCCCCCCCCCATGTGACTTTGAGTTGTCTTTCATGGTGAAGTGGGAATTAGGAGGCAAGGCTCCAGCGTCTAATCCCTCTTCCTTGTCTGGGTTTCAGGCAGGCAGGAAGGACAGGAGCGATGCCCTGAACACAGCCATCGACAGGATGACGAAGAAGACCAGAGACCTGCGCCGACAGGTTTGTTTTACTCCTCTTTACCCCCTGCGCCCCCCCCACCCTCCCTCTTCCTCCATCTCGTGGCAGGGTAAAGGTTGACATCGTCAAGCACATAACCCCCCCATTGATTTTTATGTACCGGGCCATTAATGTAAAAAATATTTTGTTTCCCTCGCAGCGCCAAAGAGGCTTTTTATGTTGTCCTGTCGTACAGCTAATATAACTGTCCAGCTGTTCCTGTGTTACTCTGTCAATGTCTGCCTGGGATTCTGAGGTGGCCGTGCTTCATAGAGCAGCAGGCATAAACACATACAAGTCTCTTCTCCAAACAGTCCCATAAAGTTGTGTGTGTGTGTGTGTGTGTGAAAGAGAGAGAGAGAATGGTGTGTATGCTTATGGGAGCGTTTGTCTTTAACCATGCGTTTGTGCTCCTCGGCCCCAGCTGCGCAAGGCCGTGATGGACCACGTCTCCGACTCCTTCCTGGAGACCAACGTTCCTCTGCTGGTGCTGATCGAAGCCGCCAAGAACGGCAACGAGAAGGAGGTGAAGGAGTACGCCCAGGTGTTCCGCGAGCACGCCAACAAGCTCATCGAGGTAGGCCCCCCCTCGCCAGCGCCCCGGCGCCAGCAAGAAGCCCTTCATGTCCGGGTTATGGTCAGGCATCAAAATACAGGCTATGCCCGGCTCAACCCACACAGACAAACACAGATTCACACACACACACACAAACCTTCTCAAGACTGCGATGTTGTGCATCAGAGGAACAAAGGCCTGTATAAAAATAAACAAGCTTAGATTCTATTGCGTTTATGAAAGCATAAATCACCTCTGCTATTTCTTCATGGTATACTGAGACTGTGTGTCAGGGCATGACTTAGCCGTATTTCCTCACCCTCTCTGGCACACACACACGCACCTCCATGACAGTGACTAAGTCAGCAGGCTCAAGCCTAATAGCAGCCTTCTGAAAATGGAAGAGTTTACCGTCGTGGGCAGACAAACACAGCATTTGTATGGATGGTCACAGCTGTGAATCAGATTTGAAACCCAGACAGAGGAGCTAAACTTGGCCATGCCCAAGGTTAAGTGCCGCCTCGGGGGAAATGTATTCATTGTCTCAACAGTTGGATATCCTATATCTTATTGACAGGGTACACAATAGTAGCTACTCACGCCTGTCGTGTGTTCCCCAAAATGATATTCCGACAGACGAATGTCTTTTATTTTTTTTTGCATCTCTTCCTTTCAAACCTCCCTCTGTCTGTCTCCCCTACTCCATCTCTCTCGCTCCTTTTCTCTCCCTCGATTTCTCTGGCTATTTTCATTTCCTTAATAGAGGAGCCTCTCATGTGGAATGGCCGGGGCTTTTAAATCTCTTGCAGAGAGGGAGAGGGAGACAGGCAGAGGGACACAGATGAAGAGGGAGAGACACAGATGATGAGAGAGAAATGGATAAATGGAGAGAAGGAAAGAAATAGGGGACCGCAAAATTGACAAAGGAGCGTTGAGAGAGAGAGAGAGAGAGAGAGAGAGAGAGAGAGATGGATAGAAGGGGTGGGAGGGAGGAGAGTGAGTCGTAGGGCAGTGACAAACTGACAGAAACATTAGCTGTCCTCATTAGCACTCCTCCAGTCCTTCCCCTGAGTGGCCCTGCCAGAGCGTCATGCGTTGACATTTGGAAGTGACCTCCCCCCCCACGAGCGGCTGGCCCCTAGTGTCGCTGCGTGGGTTAGTGGGTGGAGGAGGGCGAGGGGGAGCCCAGGGAACCCGGTGGTGCATCACAGCAGGGGGAGGGGGAGGGCGGGGGGGGTAGGGTCGGAGGGCCCAGAGTGGCTCCTCGGGGCCAGGGTGCCTGCACTGGAATAAGAGGATGACACAACAGGCCTCCCCTGACGCTTGGCTGACCTGTCTGATCAGCTCTGACACCACACAGAGATGGAGGGAGGGGGGAGAGAGAAAGAGTTGGAAGGGGGGAAGGGAGGGAAAGGGAGAGAGAGAGTTGGAAGGGGGAAAGGGTGGGAGGGAAAGGGAGAGAGAGAGTTGGAAGGGTAAAGTGACACACTGTAACCAACATGTGCTCCATAAAGCCCATGCTGGATTACAGTGAATATGGAAGGGTGTTACAGCGAGGGGGGGAAAATGGAAGCCTGGGTATTACGGCTTCATCAGGATTGACGCACTGGTAATGTGCGTAAGGAAAGCAGCAATGGGACGGATATTTAGATAATCTGGAAAGATACGAAATCCTTGTTACTGTGGATTTGAAAACATTGGGGACTGCATCACACATTTCATTTGTACGCGTGCTGTGTGGCACACACACACACACACACACAGGACAAATTGGGATAAAGTGGGAAACCATGTGTGGTTAGGTGTGAGATTAGAGTTGGGATTTGATCCAGATGTTTTGCCCAACTACCCCATATGTAGTTTAATGAGAAAAAAAGCGAATGCTTTTATCATTTAATCAGATTTTCAAACAATGTAATCTCATTAACGTCTGCGTATTTTACTCCTAACTGGCACGGGGACGGCCGCCACCATGGTTACGGTCTCCCATTTCCAGCTCGGTGTGTACGCAAGGGGGAGCACACCCCTTTAAGTGTGTGTGTGTGTGTGGAGGCTGGAGCGTATCGATCTGTACCCGACATCCTCAACGTAAACCCAGTGGCCCGGGCCGGTGTGCTTTGCATAGGAATCCACCTCTGCAGGAGGGGACGGTCTCCACCTCTACGGGAGGGGACGGTCTCCACCTCTGCAGGAGGGGACGGTCTCCACCTCTGCGGGAGGGGACGGTCTCCACCTCTACGGGAGGGGACGGTCTCCACCTCTGCGGGAGGGGACGGTCTCCACCTCTACGGGAGGGGACGGTCTCCACCTCTGCGGGAGGGGACGGTCTCCACCTCTACGGGAGGGGACGGTCTCCACCTCTGCGGGAGGGGACGGTCTCCACCTCTACGGGAGGGGACGGTCTCCACCTCTGCGGGAGGGGACGGTCTCCACCTCTGCGGGAGGGGACGGTCTCCACCTCTACGGGAGGGGACGGTCTCCACCTCTGCAGGAGGGGACGGTCTCCACCTCTACGGGAGGGGACGGTCTCCACCTCTACGGGAGGGGACGGTCTCCACCTCTGCAGGAGGGGACGGTCTCCACCTCTACAGGAGGGGACGGTCTCCACCTCTGCGGGAGGGGACGGTCTCCACCTCTACGGGAGGGGACGGTCTCCACCTCTGCGGGAGGGGACGGTCTCCACCTCTACGGGAGGGGACGGTCTCCACCTCTGCGGGAGGGGACGGTCTCCACCTCTACGGGAGGGGACGGTCTCCACCTCTGCGGGAGGGGACGGTCTCCACCTCTGCGGGAGGGGACGGTCTCCACCTCTGCGGGAGGGGACGGTCTCCACCTCTGCGGGAGGGGACGGTCTCCACCTCTACGGGAGGGGACGGTCTCCACCTCTGCAGGAGGGGACGGTCTCCACCTCTGCAGGAGGGGACGGTCTCCACCTCTACAGGAGGGGACGGTCTCCACCTCTGCAGGAGGGGACGGTCTCCACCTCTACAGGAGGGGACGGTCTCCACCTCTACAGGAGGGGACGGTCTCCACCTCTACAGGAGGGGACGGTCTCCACCTCTACAGGAGGGGACGGTCTCCACCTCTGCAGGAGGGGACGGTCTCCACCTCTGCAGGAGGGGACGGTCTCCACCTCTCCATTGGAACCAAGGGAGTGCCGTCCCAATTGGATATTCCCACAGCAAAGTTTCCAGCTCAGCCTTACAGCCATAGGCTCTGCTTCTGCCCCCGGCGCACACACCTTTCTAGTCTTGCTTTGCATGACTGTGCAGGTCTGCAATGACCAGACAGGCATAAGCCATGGAACTGACACATCTACCAGCTAAGCATGTCGATAAAAATCACACCTATGCTAAAGAACCTGCAAGAATTTCTGCACATCCTGCTCTCACCTATCAAACCAATCTAACCAAGGCTTTTGGCCGGGAGCAGGAAACACACACACACACACACATAATCTGTTCACATGTCAGTCATGTGTCCATATTCAGAATGTGAGAATTAAAGTCAGTGTAGTGACACAGGCGGGTGGGGAGTGATGGGGAGGGTGGGGGTGTGGGGGGGGCAGTTCCACTTGCTACACAATGAATCACCCAGGGCGAAAAGGATGGAATTCAAGCCAAGTCCATGCCTTGATAGAGAGCCATAAAATCTTTTTATTTTCCTTTTTTAAGTCATGTTAGGAAAATTGCCAATTCCTTTAGTTCTTTTGTTAAGACTACATTCCCCCCAAATCACTGTACATCCTTTTGGGATTACTTATGTGAAGTAGCCATTACAATGCAGTTCCACTTCATGGTTCGGACCTTTTTCAATTCAGCACAGACGATCCTACACATTCCACTGATTTGTTAACATTTTCTGTTGCTGGAGCGTCTGAGCTCTCTGAGAGGAGCTGCCAACTTTCTGTGGAGACAACATGCCAGTGTACGTTCACCCCACAGAAATATCTATTTGATAGGCTCTTATACTTATCCTCCCTCTGTCTGTCTCTCTCCCTCTATCGCTCGCTCTGCTCAGTCTTTTATAGCAATGAAATGCATCATTTTAGAAAGCTGAATAAAAATAGACTGGGCTTGCAGTGTTGCTGCCTCAAGGCCATGTTCTTAAAGGTTCCAGGCCGCTCAGGGGAGGTGGAGGTTTTAACAGAAAGAGGGAGAAGCCATGTGCAGCCTGGAAATGGAGCCAGGCAGGCACAGAGAGGGGGGGGGGACAGGGGGGAACAGAGAGACGGGTTAGAGAGACGGGTTAGAGAGACGGGTTAGAGAGACGGGGAGAGAGACGGGGAGAGAGACGGGGAGAGAGAGGGGGAGAGAGACGGGGAGAGAGAGAGGGGAACAGCCAGGGAGAGGGATATATGCTGCAGCTGCTTCAGTGTTTGTAAATGATGCTGCACATCCAATTCATACACTCTTCTCCTGACAAATGGTAGCTATTTACCTTGATTAGACACGACAGAGGGAGTAGAGTTAAGAGTCAGGATGCAGTGGATTTAGATTTGATATGCATAGTTTGTCTCTCCCCCCCCCCCCCCCCCACCCCAGTCTCAGGAGAAAACTGTGCCAGCCAGCAGTTTCAAGCCTGTGTTGATATTCGCTACAATGCTCAGTGCAAGCAGTCATCCTCCCATGACCAGACAGTCTGTTCTGACTCTACTGTGTGTGTGTGTAGGGGGGGGGCTAGGGTTGGGTTACAGGAGCCTCTGTCTGACACCGCAACAAGTCTGAACCAAGAAATGCGCCCCATCCGGCGATGACCATCGAGCCAGCGTATCCCCAGGAACCCAATAATCTGTAGCGTGTAACAAGGTGCAAGGTGGTCCGTGTCCAACGCCGCGGTCGAGCACACACTGGGTTGAGCGATGGCGGTCACGCCCCTCTCTCCGACTGCGCACCTCCCTTCCAAACACCAGGCAGGGAGCAACACGTAAGTGGAGCCACCCGACCAGTGGCACGGCGACCAGTGGCACGGCGACCAGTGGCACGGCGACCAGTGGCACGCATGACGTGTGCATGGTAGTGGTCACTGCCCCTCCTCTGCCTGGGCTCGCTTGGTTTTGGGGCGTGCTGGCCGTTAACAGCCCAGGCCATGGTTTGACTTGCGTGCATCTTGGATGTCTTAACTAAGTTACATTCTCTACCTCAACCCCACCCACACTCATTATTGATGAGTTATGTACACAAAATTGCCGTCATTTACAAATCGATGGTCCCATTTCAGGGCATGGGATATTTAGGTACAGGCCAGATAACCTGTGATTTTGTGACTAATAACTCAGTACGTATGGCTTCCCACTGGGGTAGTTCCTTCCCTGAACAAATGTGTTCAATCTGGTGGAGTGAATTTAGAGTAATGGAATATATCAACTGAAATGTTTAGCGAAATAGAATTAATACAATTCCAAAGCTGTTAGGACCTGGTCCATTAAATGGTTCTGTAATTTACTTACATAAAAGCTATGCTTGTTTCAATTATAAGTGACATGTCAGGAACAAACTTATGGAAGGAATTGATTTCCTTTGCAATAACCACTGATGCACCTGGTCCATTACCAACCATGTGTTAATTTAAACAGATGCATTTTGATAGATTTTACACTGAATCAGTCGCCCGAACACTACTTTCCCCCCCCTTCTCTCTCTCTCTTTGTCTCTCTTTCTGTCTCTCTCCTTCTCTGACTCTCTCCCATTCTCTCTGACACCCTGAGTGACTGGTGTGATCGACCGCATGGCAAATGGAATGCCATCAGTCTCCTCCCGGGCAGGGTTTTCGTCAGGTGTTGGGAGTTGGGCCTTGCGTGGTCTTCCGACCAGGCGTTTTCCCTGCCCCCCCGCTGCCGAGTCCTGCTGCCCCACACGTGATCCATGAAGGGATCGGATCCATTTCTATGTTGTGGTCAGTCAGGCGAGCTCGACGTCGATGCTTTGTCTCTCTGTGGTCACGCGGAGTCTGCTTCCAGTGGCTGGGCTTTGTATTTGTATGTTTGCACGGCTCCCGGCCGGTTCGATATGTTTACATCAATGTCCTACCAGCTTTCTGGCCTAAGTGCCTGTCATGAGAGCCCAGGAGTGTATACATGCATGACTTTAATGTTTCAGCAGCAGTCTCCACAGACGAGCATGCATGTTGAGCGGTTCAGGAGAGGGAGGGAAGGAGGGGTTAGAGATGGAGGAGGGGGGAGAGATGGAGGAGGAGGAGGAGGAGGGGGATCCTTTAGAGCCTCTCAGCCACTCCTGTAGTCAGTGGTGCGTTCACTACCAGTGCTCTGGTCCTCGCTCAGTTAAACTCCACACTTAAGGCTCATTTTCCACTTTTTCTTTGGATAGGCAGTTTCACCTCACATTGAGGTATGTGAAAGTCATTTTGGGGGGGTAGGGTCAAACTGGAGTGTTTTTAAAATACTGTAGGCAGTGACGCATTCCTCATACTGTCCTGGTTTGGCATACTAGCCCATAGCCCAGCATATTGTGAACCCAACACCTCCTGTTCAACAAATGGCAATGTTTAAATTCTATGATCTAAATTTGGTGACCATAAGTATTTTCATAATGTTTCTTCCTCCTCCCAGAAAATGCAAAAAAATAAAATAAAATGGTTTGAAATTGCAAGTGTTGGGGAGGAGGTTGATTTGTTGGTCAATACAACGAAATTTACTCTCAAACTATAAACGCTGGCAGTGGGGGAGCAACTCTTGCTTAGCTCAGCACTCCGTGCTTTCACCGGGCGGCTGGCTTTTTGAGAGTCAGGAATATTCGCCTCTGACTCTGGGGGGGTAATGCCACTGTGGCAGCCCAGTGATTTAGTCACCGAGCCCATCCTCTCCCCTCAACGGCCACTGCCACATGAAGTTGGAGAAATTAACTATTCTTGTAAAAAAAAAATATATATATATATATAGATAAAATATTTTCATTTTTGGAGACACCCAGCATTTGTTTCCTCTCTCCTCTCTGCCTCCCCAGAGTTCCGTCATACAGTTGCAGCATCTTTCTGAATCAATCCGAGGAAGTGTGCTCTGTGGTCCACTGTGCTTGATGGTGTTGGCGAGCGAGCAGCTCTGCTTCTTGTCGACAAGGAAAGCTGTCTGCTCTCTAGCAGACTGGCAGTGCTGTCGTCCCTGACTGTCTTCGCTGACTGCGTCTTCCTGTGAAGCCTTGTCAGTAGTGCCTGAGCATTGTTGTTTTACTCTGTTGTGTGTCTTTCTCTTTAGGTGGCCAACCTGGCATGCTCCATCTCCAACAACGAGGAGGGTGTGAAGCTGGTCCGCATGGCTGCTTCCCAGCTGGAGGCCCTGTGCCCTCAGGTACCGGCCTCTCTGCCCAGCCCCCACACACTCACCTCCGACCGGCCCCCTCACCCACTCCTTCGTACCCATCCCCCACGCTCCTCTCCACCGCCTGCCTGCCTCTCCCCCTCAACTCCCCCTTACCCCCAACTCCTCACCCCCCATGCTGCATCCTGCATTCAGCCTCAGCCAACTCTCCTCCCTCCCGTAGCCCTGCCAACCCTCCAACCCTGGCCAGACCTCTCGTCTCAGAGCCTATACCTCTGCGTTCCTGGCAGCCCCCCCCAGCTCCCCTCCCTACACAGCCTCGGTCCAACGCCGTTAGAGGACAAGCAGTGCTCACGCATCAATTATTAGCAATCCTGTCGTATGCATATTAATGGTTACGCTGCCTATCCACTGATTTCAGTAGGCTTGAACAGAAGCCCGCGCTAGCCTGTTTCCAAGCCAGACCTTCCCCATATCACCCACGGCCCTGGCAGCCTGCTCCCTGCCTGCTCCCTGCCTGCTCCCTGCCTACTCCCTGCCTGCTCCCCGCCTGCTCCCGCTACCCACACTGCTGTGCCCCTTTTAATAATGGAACCCAGCACTCCCATTCAGCCCTGGCTTTGATCTCCACACATGTGACCCTCCCCCTCACAAAAACACAGAGACTGTTTCATTTAATATCTTCTACATTCCTCTTTTACAAAAGAGAATGCGCAACAATTAATTAGCACGGCGCTTGTGTGTGAGTGTGTGAACAGGGGTGTCACAGAATCAACCGATGCTAACGTTGGTGACTGAGCGCTGGGTTTGTAATGGCTCCCTAATTGATGCGAGAGGTGTGATCGCAGGTGATTAACGCGGCGCTGGCCCTGGCCGCCAAGCCCAACAGCAAGGTGGCGCAGGACAACATGGATCTGTTCAAGGAGCAGTGGGAGAAGCAGGTGCGCGTGCTCACCGACGCCGTGGACGACATCACCTCCATCGACGACTTCCTCTGCGTCTCTGGTGAGCGCAGATCTTCTTCTTTTTTTCTTCTCTCCCTCCCTCACAGTTTTAGTCCCATTTGTTCTCCTGCACGACGCAGACTCCACAGCACCCTGCCTGGTTGTCTGGGCCAGCCGTAATTAGAAGACTGTCTGGTGCTGTTAGACCCTGTTTAGATAAATAGTTGTGCCTCTTAGCCACTTAACGTGGTTGTGGGGAGGATGGAGAGGGGAGCTTCGTCTTGCCAGCAGTGTTATTCTCCCCGTGACGAGATGCGCGGCGTCAGAGACAAAAGCCCTGAGCCGACAGCTCTGCCCCGGACCAAAAACATTGACATCCTGTCACACGTGTAAAGACGAGCAAACGACCTCGCCAGGCGGGGCCTTAAAGAGTTCTCATTAAGCATGAAGCAGGAGTGACTCGTCTCACCTCCGCCCAAGGACAGAGCTCGGGCGCCGTGGCGGCCATTTGCATTTTTACAGGCTCCCCGTTAATAAGCCGTCTTGAGCGTTTGTATCCAGCCCTCTGTCGGCGCCTGCCCTTGTGCTTCCCATTACCCGTGCTAAGCCAGGGACAATGCAAACACGCCGTGACGGAGGAGGATTTCCCGACTTAACTCACCGTTCCCGTCGACGCCGTCTCACACGGTCTCACACACACACCCACACCCCCCGTCCTTGTTTATTAAATGTGTAGGTCACAGAGGAAAAATACCCCAAATGCATTTGTTCTCTTGCAGAAGGAGAAAAAAAATAAAGGATCACGTCCTTTTTTCTGCTGGCCAGGCACACTGTTAATGTTCCTGAAACAAGCTGTGTTCGGCGGGTTACCTTCCTCCCTGGGAGAGTCTCCCCCCATGCTGCCATAACCTCTGCCTCATACAGGCCGCGGCTGACGCAAAGTAGTTTGTGATGAATGTCTGTTTGTTCGTTACTTTGGGGGGGGGGGGTTATTTTTAGAAAGCACCGCTTTACCAATTCAGTTTGATTGATGGGTGGCCATTTGTCTCTTCTTCACCCCCCTCCTCCCCCCCCCCTCCAGAGAACCACATCCTGGAGGATGTGAACAAGTGCGTGATCGCCCTGCAGGAGAAGGACGTGGACGGGCTGGACCGCACGGCCGGCGCCATCCGAGGACGCGCCGCCCGGGTGGTGCACGTGGTCACGTCGGAGATGGACAACTACGAGCCCGGGGTGTACACCGAGAAAGTCCTGGAAGCCACCAAGCTCCTCACCAACACAGGTACGGTGCGGGCTCCAAGTGAACCGTGTCTCTTTCTCTCACGTGGAGATGGGTCGGTCCTGCGTCACGGGTGAACTCCTCAGGCGTTGAGTTAAAGTGGAGAGGTACTGCTCCCCGCCCTCCTGTTTAGTTCCAGCTCAGTTTAAAACTGCCTACGCTTTGCAGTGGGACATAAGTGTCTGGTCTAAGAGACCATCATTTGGTGCCACTTCAAGAGTCCTCATTTAATCGTCTTTGAGCACACTAAATGGAGGGGCATTTTGAAGAAAGAAAAATAAATACATAAAAGGAAGGCCTGTCGTGACTGCAAAAGCTACTCTCTTAACTACTCTGAAACCTCATTTGGCTCCTAAAGCCCACAGGCTTCGCCTAAAACCCTCTGCCTGATGGAGAAACTCTGCCTTTGACCACTTTTTTCTTTTTTGCCCCTCCACCCTCCATCCTTCCCTCTGCCAGTCCCAGATGACTGCATAGTGGATGAGCCGGGGTGTTAATGTGTCTCTGCGCCCGGGGGAGGGGCCATTACATCATGGAGGGGGGGGGGGGGGGGGCAAGCACATGGCCCCTGGGACAGCTTGGTGACACGTTCTGGAGGGGGTTTGCTATGGATTGTGCCCCCCCCACCCCCTGCTATGGATGTTGTTAAATCAACCAACCTCCCCCTCTCTGAGCGTTGGGATTATGTTTCTTTGAGTCCCTCCACCAGCTGTACCTTTAACACCGCAACGATTGTTTTGTCCCTCTAAGTGGACCCACAACACAAAGCGTATTCCTACCATAAAAGCATTTTTCGTAATTGCGAGGCTCGCCGTCATTAACTTTTCAAGAAGGCCAGTCGTGTCAGTCGTAAGGCGATTCAGGCTTTGTTTGAGGGTTTTTTTCGGGGGAGAAAAACGCGTCCCATTGCTATTTCCGTCGGGGGTGGGCTATTGCTATTAATTACAAAGGCTCTGCCTCTCGGGGGGGGCTGTCTGTTTGGAAGCATCAGACGGACGGTGAAGGGCCTCAGCCTTGGGGGAGCGACGGCACGGCAGGATTAGAGAGGGGAACTGGGCCACCACTGCTCCCTGCACTCTCAGATCTGCCAGAGCTCAGGGGGGTACCGGCGCTTCATGGTGGGCGATTTGTGTGTGTGTGTGTGTGTGTGTGTGCTCGTCGCCGCACAGCGCTTGCGTATTGTGTCGGCCCAGCGCAACCCGCCGAACGAGACGAGATGAGACAGCGGCCCCGTGCTGTTCTCGGATGCACGACACAGATGTTTGCCTCCTATTTCCGTCCCCCCTGCCCACCTACGCCTCGCTGGAGGAGATGCCTGTTGGCTTTTATCTCGTCTCCTTGTGAGGAAGCCAGCGCTGCTGTGGTCGCCTAGCCTGCATGCTTACCTCGAGCTGTGTCTCCACTTCTATTTGCGGTTTTCTCAGCCTGGTGTTGTGGAACAGAGGCCTCTGCAAAATGTTCTTTGAGGATGTTAACAGCACCGCTGGCTAATCCTGCTCTGGCTGTGGAACTGATGTGCATTCTGTCCCCCCCCCCCCCCACCCCCCCTTTTCTGTCTGTTTTTATCCCTCTCTGCCCCTCCCTCTCTCCCGACCCCCTCGCTCCCTGCAGTCATGCCACGTTTCACGGAGCAGGTGGAGGCTGCGGTGGAGGCTCTGAGCGCCAACCCCACCCTGCCCGTGGACGAGAACGAGTTCATCGACGCGTCCCGTCTCGTCTACGACGGCGTGCGCGACATCCGCAAGGCCGTCCTGATGATCCGGGTGAGTCCACACGCCACACTATTTATGGCTGTCCAACTCCTCTCCACCGCAGGCCCGCAACTTTCTCTCTCCCCCCCACCCCCCCCCCCACCCCCTCTCCTCACTAAATCAGCCATCCCTGGATCAGAGGCTGCAGATAGCTACGGTAGTGTAAAGCCCATGTTATGTTACGCTACCTCGCTAAATCTCAGCAACTGTCTCGCCCCCAACACTCCCCCCCCCCCCCTCGCCTCGCCTCACGCCCACCCCACATGGAAGTCAAACTAGGCTTGAAAAGCCGCTAACATTTTCTCTCCTCGTTTCCTGGCTCTGGACACGGTCCAGAACTGTCAGGTGTAAATAATGCCTCACTTTCATGTGTGTACTTGGTATGCATGCTGAGCTTTACCTTCAGTGTTGCTTACCTTTGATTCCGCTCACCAGTGTCTCCTTGAGACACACACTCCATGTTTAGCGGTTGAGATTTATGGATTGGCCAACTTCAGCTATTGCCTGGCTAAACGCAAACCGTTTTACCACCATAAAGGAGCCCCCACCGCCACCACAAAGAGAGAGGGAGAAAAGAAAACGTATTTCTCCACGGTTCCATTGTGGCTGCTACTCACTGACCCGCATGCCTTCATTTCTCTGTGTGCTAATAATGAACTTGTCTCGGGCAAGTGCCGACCTAATTGACCAGATTTCCCTTTTCTAGTGCAGTCGAAGACCCTCATTGTTGTGTGGGTTAATGGTGTTTGCCTGAGCAAACCTATATCAGGAACAGATGGTGGTTCACTGCCATTCGACCGTTGGCTAATTGACTGACAACAAGCAGCAAATGTGCACGTTCCATCGGTGATGAGAAACGGATAGCGCTGAAATGCCTCCCAGTTCCCACCAGGGAAGAAGGTTATATCCTCACTGAAGACGGTCTCATTTACGCCGTATCGAAGACGCAACCCGAGTAGGTAATTCAGTTTAAACGCCCCTCGCGTTCCGTCATCCTCAAACCGCAGTCTTTCCTCAGTTTGTTTGTTCAGCCATATCCCATCCCTCTTTACCTCTTAAAATCCATTGTCTTCCGACTATTAGCGCTGACAACACATTGTGCATAGAGAACAGCTCCTTCAAGTCTTACTGGGGCTCTCATTAATAAAGTTCCTCCGAGTTAGACAAACACCAAATTAGAAGGGGGACCCTTATGCGGTATTTGCATTATAATAAGTAATTGATTTAAGATGGGGGGTTTAATTAGCATTCTTTAGTTGGAGTGAGAGCAGGAGCACTATATTCAATTTCCCCTCTGCCCCTCTCCACTCTTGTTATCCAGATTGATTAAGTCGTTAACACTCGGCCTGCAGGGAAAGCTAAACCCTACCTGGTTCCTGTGTGTAGCTGCATCTGCGTGTGTGTCTGTGTGCACGTTTGCACGCTCTGGATTGATGAGAAGCTACTTATGAATCTATCGCTGGTCCAGCCTTCCATCGACTGAGAGCTGGAGATCGATACAAATGGCTGAAATGTTACCATAATCACAAAGGTTTACACACACACACGCCCACACACACACCGGTGAAGAGTACCAGCTGCAGGTTTCAGAGTGAGTACACCAGAGGAAGGATTAGGGCCACTATAGGTCCACATCCCCACAGTTAGGTGAGTCATTCAGCACTTGATCCCACACCTGTGAAAGACTAGCAACCTGCAGGCGCAGACTGAGGCGCTCCGTCCCCGGGGAACGTGCGTGTCCACTGCTCCGTCTCTTGATCTAGCATGTCCACGGTGGAGCCCTGGCTGCTCTCTGCTGCTCCTGGGTGGCAGGGCTGCCTCTCTGACATGGGCATGTCCTGCCTCCCCATCCCTGACGGAACATGAAAGCCTGCAAGTCCACAGTGCTAAAAGCACTGCCAAACAGCAGCTCCAGAGGGCACGTCCACACACACACTCACACCCACACGTTGACGCACCCATTTGCGCTCGCTCGCACGCAAACGCACACTCGCACCAAAGACCCGTCCCCACAGTGGGTAACTCTTCAATCGGAACAGACAAGTGTGGGGGTCGGGGCTACTCAAGATGGACAGAGTCTTTAACCTCTGTAAGTGGAGCGCTGGCAGCCCTTGTCGAGCGTCCTCTGGGTGTGTGACAGGCGGGCAGGCCCCCTCTCCCACCCACAGAGACCTGCATGCTAGAGACGCCTCCCAGACAGACCCACAGTGACGGCACTCAAAGTCTCGCAGCAGCTACCGGACCAACGGTACAGAGAGGCTTGGCAGGGCAGCTCTGTACCCGCACGCCAGTCTCCCCAGTACTCTGCAGAGCACCAGGAGAAGGGACATGTAGCTTGGTAGTTGGGCCATTTCCAGTAAGCTGATACAAACTGTCGGGAGAGTAATTCCTCGTCTTTACTGGGCAGATTGTTGGGCTGGGTTTGTTAGCCCCGCTCTCACTGTGGGTGACCCTGACCTGGACTTCAGCAGCAAACGCATGTTGAGATGGGGCCCGGGGGCCCAGGATTCTGACAGCCAGCCAGCCGGTGCCTACCGCCCCTCTGGAGTGTCCCAAGGGAGGGCCCGCCCCCTCCCTTCGGGGGACTGTGTTTGCGATCCTCCCTTGTCCCACATCCTCCGTGGCGGTGTGTTATCTGGCTTCCCAGGGCCCAGCGGCAGATATCCCCGCACCACTGAGCAGCCCTGTCTGCCTCGCTACAGCAGCAGAGTGACTCCCAGCCATCTGTATCTCACACACTCACACCTCCTTTCTGTTCCCCCGCGAACAAGCACCTCTGTACTCCATGAAGTGGGATGGGGGGGGGGGGGGTCGTGTTGCAGACCTTTCAGCTATATTTAGAAGACAAGGTCTCAAAACCCATTACTGAAAGAAGGTATGGAGACAGTTGGATAAGCCCAAGCAGAGGCCCAGGCACCGATAATGCTGCGTTATCTCTCCACCCACATCTCTCTTAGCGGCATCACCACCTCACCCCCCCCCCCCACCCCCCGTCTGTCAGTGTTGTACTTTGCTTCAAGCGCACCCTGTGAACTTCACATTCAGCACATGCTACAGGTAATAGAGTTTTGTTCTCTCTTACCTTTAGCATGTGATGAATGTGAGCAGGGCGTCGTTTGGGGGGGTGGGGGCGGGGGGGCTAGTAGACCACTAATTCCTCCACCGTCCTCTTCACGAATCCCTGTGACAGATGGAGCTCTGATTGAAGCGTTTTACTCCCAATATGCTCCATACTAGCTCATGGCTCCATTTTCCCTCTCAAAATGCACAGGCAGCACATTACACTTGATTTACAAATTCATTTACAGTTTCCCATACCAGGCTGCGGGGGAAGAAGACATTTATCTGATGCTGCCATAGCTGGCAGCGTCGAGGCATTTGTCATAGATCATAAGCAGGCTGGTTATTTAACTGTGCTCAAACAGCTCTTACACCAACATGTTTTTTTTCTCTCTTTCTTCCTCCCTCTTGCTCTCTCCCTCCTTCTTTCTGTCTCTCTCTCTCTGTCTCTCCCCCTCTTTGTCCTTTCTCTCCCTCTCTCTATACCCGTCGCCCTTCCCTCTCTTCCCAACTGCCCCTCCTCTTCCTCGTGCTCTCTTCTCCTCCAGACCCCAGAGGAGCTGGACGACTCTGACTTTGAGACGGAGGACTTTGACATCCGCAGCAAGACCAGCACGCAGACGGAGGATGACCAGCTCATCGCCGGCCAGAGCGCCAGGGTGAGGCCCTCCTCCTGCCTCCACCCCCCCTCCCCCCCCTCCCGGAGGCCACGCCCCTCTGGGCAGCCAGCTATCACGTGCACACACACACACACACACACAGATGACCCCCTCTAGTCAAAAGGTCTATATGGTTAAGATGAATTCAAAACGGTATGCATCTAAAGAAAAAGGCTCTCTCCAAATGAAGTTTTAAATCTGGGATTTTGGTTGTGTGACATGCAGGGGATTATTTTCCTGAATGGCCAATGTTCAGATTAGTATTTGGTAGTAAGCTGTTTAACATTTACTCCTAAGCTTCATAAGCTTGTCTTATTCAGACTGACTTATTAATTCAACTCCAGTGAATTCATTTAGTTCTCTGTTGTGGCACGTTAGGAAATGTGATCACTTGGCTCCTATTGTAGCCTAATCCTGCTACAACCCAAGTGTTGCTGGAGTCCAATTGATGCACGCACTTGTGTTGTGAAAGGGCTCCTTTAAGAATATTGTAAATGCATCAAGAACCCCACCCCTTACTCCCCCTCCACACACACCGCCCTTTACATTACCCATGCTGGGGGAGATTAGGACACAATTAGGTGTCTCAGTACATTAGGATTCTGCTGTGCCTCAACAGAACACTCAGACTAATGTGGTCTCCAACTTGTCACATTGGGGTCCTCTTCCCTGTCTGTCCTAGTCCTAGAAAGCACGTACACAGCCACTTCTACCCTCCTATAAAGCCTCGTCTCCAGCCTGGACTTTACACACCAAAAGTGGATGTGTCACTTCTGGAGAGCGCTTCCAACATACCGGAGCATTTGTCAATTTGGAGACAGCTTGAGCGTTCTATTGTTAACCCACAAAAAAACAAACTTGGCATTGAGGCTGTGTAATTGTGGATCAGTTGACAGTGCTAGCTGCCGGCTAATTGAGGTTTCCTTTGTTGGTGTTGGCACAAGGAGGGGGGAAAAAAAAAACAACAACCAAACATAAACCACTTTTGTGCTGTTAAGAAGTTAAAACAGTGACACACAGCAGTGATGTATCATTCCTTTGTGTTGCTCTCCATTCCTTAAAAGCTTCAGCCTGCAGTGACCTCTGACTCCTCAGGGGGCTCCGTCTCATTAGTGCCATTGTTAAATACTTAGTCAGCCACGGTGTAATCATCGTTTAACACCTCCATTCCTCCTCACATCATCTGAAATTGATTAGGGGTAAGTTTTGAAACAAGGGAGATGGGAACAGGGAATGGTTTGCTTTAAGAGCAACTTAACTTGTTTTAACGCCTGGTGTTTAAATTCTTCCTTTAACGGGCCCTCCTCGGGGTGCGCTTCAGTATGCGTTGTTACGGTTTTATTTTTATTAGATGTTTTATTTATTGATTCCCTGGGGGAGATGATTTCATATGTATTCTTTACAGACCAGAGGGGCTTTATTTACCACTGATGATTTGTACATTCTGGCTCCAGCCCTCGCTCCCCCACACTCAAAGAACGGGCTGGACTTGACCTTTACCCCTGTTGGCTGCCAGCTCCGACGGCCTGCTTGGGCAGGTTCCCAGCATGAATGAATCCGTGTGATGAACACGCAGAAGAGCCATATTAAGCTCTGCACATATTAAGCTCTGCACAATCAAAGCTCCTCATCGATCTTTCATAACTGCCCGAGGTGAACAGGAAGCCCGGCGCGGGCGGGGGGGGGGAGGGGGGTTGGGGGGGCGGGCACAGTCCTCCTGTCGGAGCGGACGCCCCCTGCCCCAGCGTTGGGTCCTTGGCGCTGGGTATCATGTCGAATGTGGCTCAGCACTAAACAGTGGAGGTCGTGATCCCAGCCTTCCCTGCAGGAAATTAAACCCATAATGAACTCACAGCCTACACTTAGCGACGGCCAATCAGAGAGCAGCCAGCTCCGGTGATCTGCGAGCGCTTCTCCTCTGACCAGGGAAGTGAGCGAGCTGCTGCCTGGAATATTGATGCTTTACTGTTAATAGGGTAACCAACCAAATTAATTTGAACCGGTTCTACTTAACGGTTAATTGGTTGGAATTTAATAGTTTTGTGGAATTACAGCCATTGGCTTAACTTTTTTTTTTTTTTTTCTACTTCAATGATTTTTTTAACATGTATTTTTGGGCGGTCTTTCATATATCGCTACTCTACATAACTGGTTATTAACCGGTTAATTAGGGTTGGTTAATCAAAAGTGGAAATGAAATGAGACGCGCCTCCCTCGCCGCTGCTGCTGTTGCCTAGGAGTCTCTCCTCTGCTCTCAGAGAATCACTCTGAAGTCAGCTAGCTGCATGTGATGCCTGTAATGCTGCACTGCTCTGTGCAGACTCACTGTACCAAACGCCCCACACTCTACTCCCACTGTAGCTGAGGCTCTCACGGCTTAGCTTCCTCCGGAGCAGAGAGAGGGCTACAGATAACAGCATAACAAGGGGACCCTGATACTAACCCAATACAGGTGCAGGTACTTATCTGTTGTTATCCCTCCTCCCTCCCTCCTCCCCACAGGCCATCATGGCCCAGCTTCCCCAGGAGCAGAAGGCCTTGATTGCCGAGCAGGTGGCCTGCTTCCAGGAGGAGAAGAGCAAGCTGGACGCCGAGGTGTCCAAGTGGGACGACAGCGGCAATGACATCATCGTGCTGGCCAAGCAGATGTGCATGATCATGATGGAGATGACAGACTTCACCAGGTGAGCTCACCGCCAAAACACGTCCGCCCGACTCGCGGCCGGACAGCGTACGCGTCGAGTCCCCCCCCCCCCCCCCCCCCCCCACCCCTTCCACCCCCACCCCCCCAACAAGAAATTCACGAGTTCCTGCCAAGCCACCATCGTGTAATTGACCACGTTCCTTCCAGTTCAGCGTCAGTGTTTGCGATGGTAGCGGACATTTGTGGCGCGCGTCTGCAGGTGGTCTGCATTGGAGGCGGCAGCAGCAGCGTAGGGAGAGCGACTGCGAGCCGTGGGCTAACTGTGTCTGGACCCCTGTGCGCGTCCCACATGACGGGTCAATAAGCCCAGGGTTGACCCACATCTGCAGTAACTCATCAGCTCTGTGTGACAGCCGTGGGAGTGCACCAGTGCTCTTCATTGTCCTGGAGCAGCACTGGAGGTCATTTTTGTTCACCCCTGTGTGTGTGTAGGGGGGGTGTTTATAAATGGGCTGGCTGTGTGAGTAGGGTTGCTCCATTGGTGACTGCCCCCCTCCCATACTCTGGCCCCAGTATCTTCCATTAGAATGTCAATTTATACCCACTCCTCTTTTGCTTCCCCTCCCTCTTTTTATCTGGCTCCCTCCTGGCCTGTCCCCTCCCCTTGTCTGTTTACTCACTCTATCTGCTACTCCCTGCTGATATGCCTGCACAAACACACACACACACTCTGTCTAAAAGCCTGTTGGAGGGAAGGGCAGGCCTCATTAGCAGGCAGAAAGGTCATTCCCCATTTCCACTGTTGGCCAAACAAGACCCAAAAACCTTGCCTTGTTTCTCTGTGACACAATCCTAGCTCACTGGCACACCACAGAAGAAGCCATGCCATCTGGTGTGTGTGTGTGTACACTAAGTAGTCTGTTTGTATGCGTGTGAATCGCCTGTCTGGGGGCTTCATGCATGCGAGCGCCTCGCCCTGTCCTGGCCCATCATGTGTGTTTGTGCGTTTCCTTGTCTCCTGCCCGTACGCTCTGAAGTGAATTACCGAGAGTGCGTATCGCACGGAGCCCTGGCTCACACAGATAATGGCAAACGCTCCCACTAAATC